>NW_024610255.1:0-55032 GCF_016920785.2 Ixodes scapularis | reverse complement strand
AATACACTAATTGGGAAGCACTTTCCCGGAGGACTGCCGACGTGGCAGGTGCAACGACAAACTCTGCAGAACAGGAGGACGTGTGAAGGCTCGTCGGTCGTAGATCCTTTTTAATTTCCTTTGTTGGTGTTTTGCGGCTTCTACACACCTCCCTTGTGCAGCGGCGTTTTTGCTCCGGGACTGTATGGAACTGCTGCTTATTTATTGCCCTGCGCGGTTGTCCGAGTCCATGTGCTTGACCACCAGGGCTTGGGTGTGAATGATACTATAAAACCAAGTTGTGCTACAATGGCTTCTTTTTTAATGTGAAAGCATTAACTGGTCCCATGGAGTGAGCCGACGTCATCAGTTTGAAGCGCATTAAATGGCACCTTAAACCCTTTCTCCAAGGGAAACCAGCTCCCAGCAATGAAACCATGCGAAAAGCCTAGACAATGACACCTAGTTTCCCCGATTCAAAGGAGCGGAGTAAAGCTGATGGATTTCGCCTTCGGTCCCATTGGCTGGCGCATGTCAACGAGGCTCCCATTGGCCACTGCACGCGTCAGTTTCAATGACCGCCACCGCATGGCGCTGCGTGTTCATGCCACGAGCGCGCCTGTAACATGAAGCGTCCAAGGTCAGAGCTGCAAAAAGAGCTGGGAGAGCGCACGCACGGCCAAAGCAAATATGCCGCAAACGAAACACGGGAGCGGAAGAATGGCACGCATGCTTTCACATTCACAACTCATAAGAAGTGCTTAGGTATACCTCGGGCTTTTTTGTTCTTCTTGTTACAATTTACGATGGGCCGTAAACGTTGGTAGTGTAGCAAGTCCCAAATGCCGTGCTAAAATTTTAAACGCGACTCGCTCCACGTCAAAGCTTAAAGGTGAAACATTGACTGCTCCCACATGTGTCTACAGACTGCTGTTTGCTGCACTGTACTGCTTACAGCAGCATGACGTTGTAGCCGCGTGTTGGTGTGTAGACAAGATTTCTTTCTTTTTTATTGTACCTCTCTGACACACTGTTGAGACCCATGTCTGTGTACGCTGTGAGGCTGAGCAATGTTGGCATGCTGCTGTTCTTTTTATGGATTGGAAATAAGTTTGTTTGTGCATGGCGTGCCTGCCCTTTGGGAATGTGGGAATGAGAGAAAATGCCATCCCCTGATGTAAATCGTTTGAACAAACTGACACTCATCGGTATGAGCAGCAGTACTTTTTGAAGGATGGAGGATCTGTCTTTGTGGTCTTCTTTTCCATTTCAGAACTTGTCTGCCTTAAAAGAAGTTTCTTTAGCTTTTTTTCACACAACACACATAGGTCCCCTATACTTGCCTTCTTTCACATTGGGAACTTCCTGCTTGAACATGATGAGCTGTGGCAACAAGTTTGGTAATACTTTTAAATGTAAGGAATGCTTATCTGAAATGTACATTTGCACATCAGGCTTATGGAAAAACATCTCACAAATTTTTGGGGGGGGGGGGGGGGGGGGGGGGGGTGGGGGGTTTTGTTTTTTTAAGGGTTGATTTGGTGGCAATCTGGTCACGAGTTTTTATCTAAAATATACGAAGACACGAGAAAAGACAAAAATATGTGGACACAGAACAAGCACTTGGTCAGGGTGTAAGATAGACAGGTGGGGAAACAAGAGCAAAATGAGCGACCGGATTGTGTCCCCCTCGGTTTTCTCTCTTTCTGTGGCGCCATCTATGTGGAGCACCGCGAACTCTCACTCCGGGTGGGCGACCTTTGGCGACCGGCTAAACTGACGGAGATGGTTTCTCGTGGATTTTCAATGGAGGACTGTCGTGCTCGTTTTATTTTCTGCACTCTCCCATAGAGTTCCATGCAAATCCGATTCCGATTTTTTTCCTCTGGCCGCAGTGCCATCTGTCGCAAATTGGGGGTACCCGCAAGCAGACGAGTACACAATCCGGTCACGGCGCAACGGTAGACTTCTATGGGCCGTTTCCCCACCTGTCTATCTTGCACCCTGCACTTGGTCCTTCTTTCTAGTGTCCAGATATTTTTTAGGTGCTTTTTCAGTTACGCGTTCGCTTCATTGACACGTGATGTTTCATCGATAGCTCAGATTAGTTCTTTTTGTGATGAGCCGCCTCGGACTGTCGCCACGAAGCGGCATGAACGAATGGGCCATGTGGTTTAACATTTTTGTGACGAGCCGTGGCAGACTGTCACCACGAAGCAGCGTGAATGGCTGGACCGGGTAGGTTAACACATGCCCCAGCGATACATGGGCGACGAAATGTCCCTGCAGCGTACAATTCGCATAACGAGTGTCGATGAAATGATAGTGACCCGAGTTGATTAGTATGCATCAGGTTTCAAACATGGTGTTTTCACTGACATAATTTCGTCCACCATTGTTATTTATGCCAGCTGAACGTCTGAAGGACGCACACACTGAGACAAACAAAAAAGCAGACACACCGCTGGACTAGCAACTATTTTAATGAAATCTTCTTTCTCTTTAGTCTACATATTATGTTAAACAGATTCTTCCTATTTTTTAATATATCTGAACCTTTCTGTTCCTTTTTCTATATATCTGAGCCTTTGTCTTCCTCTTTCATGTGCCTGCCAAGTGTGCAGCTCTTCGCAGGTATACCAGTTCCTTGTGGTGAAGCGCGATTTACGGTGCACTCGCGCAGTTTTCTCCCTTGCGTCAATAGCAAGGTCCTCGCAAATTTCTAGAGCAACCCTGGTGCAACTTTTTGCCAGGATGTCGATGTTGGCAATGCACATGAAAGAAGACGACGAAGGTTCAGATATATAGAAAAAAGAACACGAAGGTTCAGTTATATAGAAAAAGAGGAAGAATCTGTTTAACGTAATATGTAGACTAAAAAGAAAGAAGATTTCATTAAAATAGTTGCTAGTCCAGAGGTGTGTCTGCTTTTTTGTTTGTATCTGTGTAAGTGTCCTTCAAATGTTCAGCTGGCATTTTAACAAGCATGAACCAACAGGCTCGGCTTCAAGCCATCCACCATTGTGTTATGAGTTGTCTGGCACGTGCTGAAAGTGAGTATTGCGTAGATTTGCAGGACATCCTCAATTCAGGAGTGCACAAAAGCTTGTGTAAGGTTCGCCACACCTTTTTTTCTGATACATAATGGTAAAACATTTCCTCACTGACTTACTCTAACAACAAATGGCGGATTGACATCATGTGAAAACGCCCTATATTGTGAACAAATTTATTTTTGCGGGCTCGAACTGACATGAACTGTGGGTTTTGCGAACACGCGATTGGTAATGCAGCCCTTTAATTGTATTCGTAACTATGGGGTGGTATGCATTCATGTGATCAGCTTTTTGATGCATTTTTCAAATTGCAAAAAAATTGTAAAATGGTAGAAAGTTGGACGAGTTGGTGGTATGTAACGAAAAAGTAAAACAGCGCCAAAAAAGAGGAGGACAAGAAGACGAAGTGTACAAACAGAGCGCTGACTCTCCACTGATTTACTGGAAGAAAACGCAAGTCGACAAGCATCACGGATCATCAAAAACCTTGTGTCAAACCTGCTCAAGAATGCCAACACTTTGTCAAATAATGAGATGGAAGGCGAACTGACACACCTATCTTTTTGGTTTGAAATATAAAAAGCCTCTAAAATTTCTCTAGTCATCTGTTGACTGTGTCGTCCTAAGATACCCCAAACACTGCGATAGATGCGGTTGCAAACCTGTTCTGTATAAAACGAGTATTTTAGGACAACACAGTCGACAGATGACTAGAAAAATTTCAGAAGCTTTTTTTATATTTCGAAGCAAGGGGGTAGGCACGTCACTTCCCCTTTTATTGTATTATTTAACAAAAAGTTGGCATTCTTGAGCAGGTTTGACACGTGAGGGGGGGGGGGGGGGGGGGGAAGAAGGGGAGGGGAGGTTTTTGATGATCCGTGATACTTGTCGATTTGTGTTTTCTTCCAATAAATCGGTTGAGGATCGGCACTCTGTACGCGTCGTCTTATTGTCCTCCAATATATATATATATGTTTTTTCTATGTTTTTTTTTTGTTTTGTTAAACATGCGGAAAAATTGTTTCGTTTCTGTCTCAGTTGTGGTGAATCGACGCGGTGCAAGGATATCTGTGAATACCGTTATTGTAATTATATATTTTCTTTCCTGGAATGAATGGTGCGGATATCCATGTTGCAATTGGCGGAAAAAAATTCCCCGACTACGTCATCGAGTGAACGCAAACAACGGGATTTTCCCCGCAGGCCGCCGCCCGTACGTTAGAAAACGCTGGTCTCGATTTCGGTTTCAATTTTGTTTACTTTGAAGAGCCCAAAAAAAAAAACAATCAGAGGAGGGGGGGTGGGGGTACGAGCGCAGCGTCCGCGTTCTATTTTTGGCATCAGCAAAGGTTACCGAGGAAAGAGAAAAGTGAGGCCGAATGGACACGGAATAAAGTCGGTAGGCTGCCACTACCGTTACCGCATCACGCTCGCGCTGGCCGGTGTGGGTAAAGTCGACCTACTTCATGCTTTCAAAACAATGGCAGACGGAGGAACGAGCTGCACAACTGTGTCAAAATGCTTCACGGGTCGCAATTGTTCCTATGCACGAAACCGCCGACATTTCGTGTTTTCTTTAAACACCCTTTCCAGTTGAGAGGGAAAAAGTAAAGTTGGAAAGAAAAAGAGGCCTCTCAAATCTTGTATTCCGCGATGGACTGCAGACGACATCACGTGACCCTCGTGAGATCGACGCACGTTCGCAGTGCAGCGTTGTCGCTCGAAGCATCCGTTGCGGTCCATATAACTTGCGAAAACAAAAGAAAGAAAATAAACTTATGGGTCCCGTGCTTGAAAAACGGCACAAGAGCAAACTACCGAAGGAAAGAACGGACACCGGCCGCATGTTGAAATATATAAAGACTTCAAAAGTGCCCAGCTAGGCCAGCTGGTGGTACCTAACCATGTCGTTTAACACGTAAAACAGTAATGTAGAAAAGGAAAAAAAAAAATTTAGTCGAAGGAACAGACAAAGAAGGGAACGTCTCGAACTCAGCTGTTTGAGACGATCCCTTCTGATTGAAATAGCTGCCTTGGCAACAGCAGAGCAGCAGCAAAGAAACTTCGGACCTCCTCCCGTGAGGCTCTGGCCCAGTGCTGTGGCCCAAAGTCTCAACCTGTTTCCCGGTAGGTCCGGTACTGGGGTAACGCCGACAAGCTTTGACCAGAGGAGAATTGGCGACTCCCTTGCCGGGGGAAAAAAACGAAAGAAATGTCGAAAATAATCCCAGGTCATCCGGGTGGCGCCTGCGCGCACGAGCGCAAATAAATACCAAGTACCAAACACTGCTTGGCTGGTGAGAGAGGGAAGAATCATATTTGTCTAGTTAGTTAGTTAGTTAGTTAGTTGGCGGTACCTAACCCCTTTTGAGACGGGGGGGGGGGGGGGGGGGGGGGTCAGCAAAAGTGCAGATTGCCAACAGCTAGCTGGCGCAAGCTACCGCCCGTTGCAAAGGAAATAGCTATTAATGTCCATTCATTCAAAGGAGCCATCGTCTGCTATCGTTTTTCGCTGTCTCCTAGAACACGCCTGCGCGCGCGCG
This sequence comes from Ixodes scapularis, assembly GCF_016920785.2. Classification (NCBI taxonomy): domain Eukaryota; kingdom Metazoa; phylum Arthropoda; class Arachnida; order Ixodida; family Ixodidae; genus Ixodes; species Ixodes scapularis. The sequence continues at coordinate 49,454 of NW_024610255.1, read as the reverse complement.
CGCGCGCTGCCAAGCTTGTTGCAAAGTACTGCTAGTACTGCGAGAGCAGTATTAACAGTACATTGCCGGCACCCTTACCATGTTTTCACTAGCAGTACTTGTCCAAGTGTTGAGCGTCGCTAACGTTGAGCGTCGCGCTCGCTCACTGCGCACGTAGAGTCGGTAGAGTCACTCCGATATGCGGAGGTGACGTCACTTGGTCGCGGCCGGCGGCGACGGGAAAAAGCGAACGTACCCCATTGGAGAGCAGTGGAGAGACGGGAACGAGGAGCCAGCAAGAAGGGCTCGTTCTTGGGACGACGGGACCACTTGCATGATTATGAGTCAGTGTGCCGCTGCTTACTTTGTGCGCCCGCCGGCGAGCAAGTTGTCAGCGCGCAGGTGACACGGGCCATGCTGTGCTCCGGCGACGAGCCCGTGCCGTTGCGTGCGCGGTAGGCAGCAGCAGCGCGGACGAGTCCCGACGACCGATCGGGGAAAATAGGCCTAGCGGGCGGGACCCGAAGGCACCGCCGCTTCGTCTTGGGACCGGCGGGACTCCGGCCAGCGCGCGTCATGCCGCGACTGGCGTCGTGATGCGCGAGTTCAAGGTTGTGGTGCTGGGCAGCGGCGGGGTCGGGAAGAGCGCCCTGACGGTGCAGTTCGTGCAGGGCGTCTTCACCGAGAAGTACGACCCGACCATCGAGGACTTCTACCGCAAGGAGATCGAGGTGGACCAGGCCCCTTGCGTGCTCGAGATCCTCGACACGGCCGGCACGGAGCAGTTCGCCTCCATGCGGGACCTGTACATCAAGAACGGCCAGGGCTTCGTGGTGGTCTACTCCATCACGAGCCACCACACCTTCCAGGACATCAAGAACATGAAGGAGCAGATCCTGCGCGTCAAGAACGCCGACCGGGTGCCCGTGCTTCTGGTGGGCAACAAGTGCGACCTGGACCACCAGCGCGAGGTGACCGTCGCAGAGATGGAGGCCCTGGCCCAGCTATGGGGCTGCCCCTGCATGGAGGCCTCGGCCAAAAGCAGGTGCAACGTGAACGAGATGTTCGCCGAGATCGTACGCGAAATGAACGTTCTGCCGCCCAAGGAAAAGTACAGCTACCGTTGCTGCGCGCTACTCTAGCCGCCTTTGCATCTGCCCTTTTCGCAGGACCCCGGTCGGCGGAATTCTTCCGAGGTGAGTGGCGGAGAAAGTTCTCGCAATACCCCTCCCCCGTCTCCTTTCCCGCCCCTGCCGCCCCTGCATTTCTTCTCGCCATTGAGCGATTGAACCAGCGGCTCCAAACCGAGCTCTTTGTGTAAACTTTGTCGGGCGTTCCTCCCTCCCTCCCTCCGACACGCGATCGGCGGCACACCCCTCCGCGGAGTTGTTTTTATTTTGCCCCGTCCCGTTGGTGAAAGGCAACGACTTGTTCGACGACCGACACTTGCCTCGTCGTTGGCTCTGCCTTTCTCCCGTTCGGTTGCGTCTCCGTCCGAGACAAAGGCTTATTTTGCATTCGGCTCGCGTTTGGGCCAGCCTCCCGATCCTTTGTCGCTCGACTCATTCACCCGAGCCATCTCGACTAGAGTATTGGGTTCTCTATAAACCTGGAGGAAGCGCTGTTGCAAATCGTTCCCTTCGATGTTGGGCGCGAGCTGGCGTCATCGTCGGGTTGCTTTCGGAGTCGGGCAAGGTTGGCCGCTTTCCACATGGACTGCCTCGAAAACAGCAAAAAAAATTGTGTTGTTTGATGTTTGTTTAGACAGCCACTTGTCTTAGCCAGTGCAACACAACCGCTAACCTGGGGTGCTTAACTTTGCACCATGCTGTGGTGATTACACGAACGCGTACCAATAGGAAACTCATCCCGATGGTAATGGGCAGCAGGTGGGTATCGAACCCAGGAGGTTCTGCAGTGCAAGCTTTCGCTCCATGCTCCCAGCTGAGACGTCTATCCCCCCTGGCCCTGTAGAAAGCCTCTTAGGAAGGGAAGCACATCTCCATTTTAACATTGTCTGGCTCCTCAGAGTATTCCAGCGACTCCGATAACAATACCCGATACTCCGCCGACACCTTTGGGAATGCATCGTATCGTCATCGGGTACCGTTATCGGAGATATCGAAATAACTCTCTACCAAGTCCCGATCACATCAAACCCGCAAGTCAGCGACTTTCTTTTTACGAGAATTTGCAGGTTGGATTAGGAATCTGTGCTTCGGGGGATTGGTAAATCCAGTCTTAGTCTTCTGTGGTTCTTCTGGGATTTCATATAATTTGATTTAATAACCCTTAAAGCTCCCAGGGCTTTACATAAGGGGGGCATACTCAAAAAATATTAAAGAAATGGAAAACATAGAGATGTCATTGCTGAGTATGAAAAAAAGTGGCAAGTGCAGCTCTAAAATCAGATGATTCCTGAATATTGATAATATTTTCTGAAAATGGGTTCCAATCTGAAATGGATAACTGAAGCAGTGAAAATTTAAAAAGGTTTGTTCTTGGTGTGGTCAAATGAAGTTTTTGAAACATAAACTTCGGATGAATGCCCATGATGAGCGCGAGCACGGGGCCAAGAGTATTCTAAGTTTGAGTTTAGGCTCCCCTTACTTAGCCGGCAAACCGCTTCATCGGGGAGCTATCTGGAAGCCGGAAGGCAAGGGAGCAAAACGGCTCATAACTCAAACATTGGTGCCCTTTTACGCAATCCAGTTGGAAACGAGGCTTTGTGATTGACTCGCGCACTATGTTATGGTGACCAAAGTCCACTTCAATATCAGCGCAAAAGAATGCAGTGGCAAATACATGCAAAGAGGTCTGGCACCTGGTGAATAGAGAAACGACTTCATCTCTGCTGTTTGAATGGACATACGAAAGAGAAGCCAGCACCATCTGCCACGCTTTGGCCATCCCGGGAACTTCGGGAGCTGCATTCGGCTGGTAGTGGTCGCACTCTTGACAACAGGGCACAGTGCGCACTGACAAGATTTGAAAAATAAAGGAGTACATGAAATGGCGCTGCGCGATTATGGCAGCAACACTGTTAGATGCATAAAACAACAAACTGCTTCCTGCTGAAAAGTGTGACATCATTGCTCCAAATACGGTTTCTGCGTGTCGGATTTGCCTTGCTGCATACCCGACCCGCAGAAACAACACGGAGCCAACGATTTCTACAACAAGAACTGCATTTAATTGGATATGGACGAGACAATCAATACATTAACATTGTTACCAGCGGCGCTGGAGTTCAGGCAGTGACTGCCCGTGCTCCGCCTCTGAACCGCCTTATGAAGGTGGCGCGGGAAAATTCGCCACCTGTGCCCCGTAGTCGGGCAGCTAAGCTGGGGAGCGGCTAGGGTGCCCACAATACATGGGATTAGATTTCGCTCGGAAAGAATGATCGGTCAAAAATCGGACTCTAAGTGTAAATGTCTAAAAATAATTGGTATACAAAGCCTGGATCTCACACTTACCTTTGCCGAGGATTGACTCTTTCTCAAAAATTTGCGACGGCAACTAACGGTCCTCAAGACGTCCCGAGATGCCTGCACCAGACGACGAACACATGCGGAATGACTGAAGTCTGCAACAGTTTGAATAATTTGCATAGTGAGACGATTTTGATCCTGTATTTAATTGGCACTTATTTGATTGGTCTAAGAATACTCACCAGGTTTATAAAAGACAAATTGTATTTGCGTGCAATACTGGATAATGTTTGATACAAAATCATCCCACGTGTGGAGATCTGCTAAAAGTATAGCGAGAGAAGCATCTGCTTTACAGGACATCAAAGCAGCGTCAGGCCCTCTTTTTGGTTTTCCAATCAGCGTGCATTGTAAGGAAGCAATTATTTTGACTAATGTGAAAAGCAACTCGAGAGCCTAGATTTTGTTTGCAGGCTTGCAATATCGGAGTGTGTTTCGTATCTGCGTGCAACCACTACGGTGAAAAAAAATTTTGCCGATTCTTCCGTTTTTAGCAAAAGAAGCAAGTAAAAACATCAGGTATATCTGCTACAAACTGTTTGTTTGATCACACGAACATGCACTGAAGCAGCTTCTTTGCCGTCATACTTCTTAAAAACTTGTACTGGCCTCTACTTGGACGTTAATAAACTTGACGTCGTCGTAACTTATTATTGTTTACCTTTCCCAAATATAGCAGAAGCCTCTAAGGGCAGGCGTTGGCATGCTCGCGCACCTCGAGCATCGATCAAAGCTGTGCGTGGACACTCTTTCGAAATCCCACGGAAAGTTGACCTCGAGAATACAAGTTTCGTCGCACGTCACCAACTTCATTTAACGCAGCCATGTGCTCCATCAGAAAGGACCACTGGTCAAAACTGGGCTTGCGAAGCCATCAAAGTCGTCTGCGAGCAAGGCAACATCAGTTGTAAAACTTTATTACAGGCTTTTATCATAGCTATATGGCACAAAGATGATAGAAAAAGTCTTCATGATTAGCTATTGAGAAGACACAATACTTACGAAAAAAATGTTAACTTTTTTATCAGTCAAATTTTAACCTCATGTCGAGCATTTGTCCATGACAATGCCACTAGCGACGGTTTGTTTTGTGACGTCATCACTTACGGGGTCAATGCGCACATGCCACTGATCTCCTCTAGGGAGCTCCACCATTGAGCAAGCAGGTATGAAGCCACCGAAAGTAAGCAGTTTGTCGTGGAAGTGAACGCCTGACAGGCTTTTCAGCTCTTCTGAGTGCTGGTTCAAACAGCATCCAGGGTGCTGGATTTTTTCTTGTCGACTCAAGAGAGCCTGCTTGTTGCGGAGTAACAGTGCATCCAGACCCGAGGATGCCACTTCTGAAAATATTGAGAATCTAGTTGATCAAGTGTGAGTATGTCCCTCACTCAAATGCCTTAATCTCAGGATTTAATTAAAAATGAGATTATTAAAACCCTCTCAAAGACACAAGACAGCTTCGACCAATATATGGACTTGATTTGCACTAGGCTAGAAAAGCAGCTATAGTAGAGATGAGTGGTACTTGCAACACAAAGAATGTGGAATGTGTCCAAAGCCAGTTGTAGGAGGAGCGGCTTGAGGACGGCCTTGATGATTATCAAAGACTCCCTCTCCCTCAGGTGCCTCTTGCAACATGAGTACCAGCGCAAGCTAAAACAAGTTAGACGATTGCGATGCCACAGCCACTGTCTTGCTGAGCAAAATCTCTCAAGTTGCCATGCGTGCAGACAAAATACTGCCAATTGCGAAGAAATCCCACGCCAAGGCAGGGACTGTTTGTACCGCCCGAGCAAAACCTCCACCATCCCCCTGGGATATGTACGTCACCGCGGCTCCACGCAAAGGTGTGACATTCTTACCACATGATGCTCCTCCTGGGGAACAAAATGAGGGAGTTCTGCCCCGTGTGAATACCACTTAAAGGGAACCAGAAAGAACCACGCTAGCGTGTTTGAAACAGCCCGGTTTTTTTCCTCACTGTCATCTCTAGCCCTTTCTTGTGGTTGCAAGCACCCTTGCGTTTCTCAAAGAACTGACCCAGTGGCCAGTACTTGCACCCTACACAAACATCGAAAGGAGAGAGAGCCCCGACTTTTCGAACCAACCGGCAAGGAAGTTTCTCGAAGTCACCACCAGAGGGTCCTTTATCGCCCCTTGATGTTTCTGCCAAAGCACAAGGCCCGTGCCTTGGTGTGTTGTTTAAAAAAGCTTGAATTCCACCTGACGACGTCATACAAGGCTGTCGCCATCTTAGCGGTGTCCCAGCCACGTTGTTCTCTCCAGTGTTGCACTTCACGAAAGCTTCGGCATCCAAACGACAGTTTATGCGACCAACTGTTAGGATAACGACAGCAGTACACTCCAGCTTCTGTGACGTCATTTATTGCCACTTCGGGACTGCTTTTGGTGTATGGGCGGGATTGGACGCTAAACACACCAGTCAAAGATGCGGTCCAGGCACCATAGCATTAGGACTGGGGAAAGCTGTCAGTCTGTAGACAAAACGGTGGAAAGTGTAGAGAGGAGAGAGTGAGGGACAAAAAAAGAAAGGGAGGCGACGTCACGAAGCGGAAACGAATGCACGCACGGCGAGAGGGAAAAGACATCACGGGGTGGAAGCCAATGCGCGCGCGGATGCTGGGGCAAGTCCACAGTGTAAAATACACTCTTTAGGTGAGGACACAGCGGGGCTGAACGCGCGGCACGAGGAATCAGATAGTGTTCGTTCTACGGGCATCTGAAAGGCTGCACTATTCCATGGCTACCGTGCCCGCGGCTGCCAGTGTCGCCGGCGGCCAAACAGTGAAATTGTGTGAGAGCAAAAAAAATTGTCTCGTTGCCATGACACCCCGGCACACCCTGGTCTTTCTGCATGAGCGACAACCTCGCTGGAGCTCTGCGTGTGTGGAGCATGAGGTGGCACGAGCCGTCTTTGCCGTGCCCACGGGTCCACGAATCATCTGCCGGCGCCGCTTGAAACCATAGTGAGAAAGAGAGAGAGAGAGTGAAAACAAACTTTATCTGCACGTCGCGAGGAGCACGCTGTCCTCACCTGAAGAGTATTATCTTACACCGTGGGCAAGTCTCAACTTGCGGGCGTGCATATGCCTGGGTTTGTGCTACAAAATGCAGTGTGAACCAAGTACTAGTACTGGTGCAAGTAGGCGGCAAAACATTAAAGGCAGATCCATTGGTGGATCCTCAGGGAATGTGTCAGCATGACCTTGGGAAATGCCATGTACGTCCCCCTTTGGGAAACGCTAACACTGACCGTGTGGTCAGTGTTAGCGTTTGGTTTCGTTGGTTTGGAAACCCCACACACGTCCAAAGGGGGACGTGTGTGGGGTTTCCCAAGGGTATGCGCTTCCTTTAATTTCTTCCCAAGACTCCAATTATAGCCTCAAACAGCAAAGCCTTCCTTCTTTACAAATGCGGACTTCCCCCGCATTTGTTCCTCCCATGTTCCTCTCTTTAACTTCCCCTGTAACTCCCCCCATTTGCCGGGCTACAGGAATTTCATTCTGAGCTTTCGTGTCAGTTTCGTCCATTTCGTGTTCACACTCCTCACATTCAGGAATGTATAAGTTTTGTGCACCTATCCGGCCAATGCACCTTAGTCTCTAATGCAGAACTCATGCACAAGACTGAATTGCCAAAGCTTAAAGGGACAATGAAGGCAATTTCTGATATTTTTTTTTTGACAATTGAACTGGGTTTCAGGCACGTCTTAGGCCACATTGCCCAAATTTCAGCCGAAACTGGCGCTTGTGTGCCGCGCAAATCAATTAAACAGTCGCGGTAATAATCATATCGGGATCGACTGGGGCAACACCCCGAGAGTTGCGGGAGAAGCCAGGAGAAGCGGACCTCACATGACCGATGCCGGGCCAAGAAGCACGACGTCACAAGAGACGCGTCAGCGATTGGTCGAAATGAGAGACGTGCCGTCGGTCACGTTTTGGTTCGCAGTTTTTAGGAATACTATTCTAATTTCAGCTTGAATAACCATGAAAAGTGTAAATCGGACTGGAGAGGATTACTAAATCGTAAATAAACCAGCATAATTGTTTTTTTCTTTGCTACGCTGGACGCGAAACGGGCAACGAGCAACTATGGGCAAACAAAATAAAAAAGAACACGGCGCGGAGCACGCTGGAGGCGTCATGTCATGTTTACTTTAAGAACACGGTACTCGAAGGATTCTGCGAAGTGGTAGTCATGCCAAACGGTCGACTGAAGACCAATAATCATTCTTGTTCTTTGACGACGAAATGAGTGGACGTCCGACTCCGGTGAAAGCAAAAATGGTGCTGTTTATTTTCTCCTTCTTGGGGAGCGTCCCCCGCGGAGGAACCAGTTCCCGGGTCGCTATCGCTTTCCCCTCGGCATCTCCCCCGTGTCCCTGTCAGACAGGGACAGGGCCTGTCCTTCGGCAACGCCGCCGCTCTCATCTCTCCCGCGCGAATGTTACTCACAGCTTTGCTGCCCGGAGCCAGCGGGCCGCTCGTTGCCGGCTGGGCGGTCACCGTCGGGTGATGGCGAAGAACGCCACACACATACTCTCGTTCCGTTGGTGTTAGGTCACTGAACAAAAGCCCGAACCGAACTCGCTCGCGAGAGCGGCATTGTCGTCCATGTTGACAGATCCAACGAAACGATCGCACCACCGCGGTGCTATAACCCACCGCGGTAACCAGTCTCGATCTCCTAAATGCTACCAATACCGACTATTCACACTTGACGTCGCTCCTTACGTCACCTCCGTTTTCGGAGGCCCAGAAATGAGAATGGAGATAGTTCAGTTTCGGTTTCTTCATTTCTTTTGTTGGCACAGAAATACGCGTCACAAATGTCTACAGAAAATTGGGCAGCGTGCTAGGTTCCCAAGAAGCCGAAAAACACCATTTAAAAAAATTAATTAAAATCGTCTTCATTGTCCCTTTAACCACGGTACCCGTTGCCCCCTCACCACTTGGGATGTACGGCTGAGGGAGAGGAGAGAACGCCGAGCTCTGGTTGGTATGATAGCAGCCTTTGTCTCCACTGCACTCGTCCACCGAACGCTGGTGTTCGGCTCTTGCATTCCAACGCGTTTAATGTCTGCCTACACTGCGCTCGCCGAGCGCATTAGATTGTGGAACACTGGCATCCGGCGTTTGGCTCTCGTATTGGAACGCATTCAACAAAGGCTTCAGGTCTCCAGGTTCAACAGGATTCAACATTCTCCTGCTCTCAGTGCCTCCAAGTTTTTAGTGCCTTGTGTTTAATAATGGCAGAGTCCCTTTTCACCATTTATAATATTCCTTTAGTGTTTCTTTTCTTCGTTAATCCACACTCCCAGATTCTGGTGTCTGCCATTCCTATTTCCGTGTTCTGCCTTTTTAAAGGGTCTCCTTCCATGTTAAAAAATCCCCATTTTGTTCCACTGAACCTTCCTTGCCATAGATCCCAAATAATTTTCTGCAAATCATCAAGGTTACCTGCTAAGAGTACAATTTCATCCTGCCAATTTCTGCTTCTGATTTCTACCCCATGGTTTGCAACTGCAGGGGTGGTCCACTTGTGCCATTTTGATAAACTCCTGCTTGCCTACGCCTTGCTACGCCCAAAGGAGAAAATTGTGCCAAACTGTGCAAAAGTGAACAAATCTGCAAACGCAATAATACTTAAAAAACAAGCGAGCTGGTGATGATTCATGGTGTTGTGTTTCATGGTGTTGTGTGATTCATGGTGTTGTGTTCGTCCCCTTCTGTGCTCCTGAGTCTCGGGTTTTATTACCATGAATCTGCAAACGCATTGATTTTTTAAAGAGTTTTCATTTTCGTCTGGCAACTATGGGAATTCATTGTCGTTTGGTCATCACAATCCAATCCAGGTTTCCGGTTCCACAACATTTTCGCGGGTTTCACACCAATTTTATCGACATTCTTAACGCAGCGCAGTTTTAACATTTTTAGTTGCATTTCGAAGCAGACTACTGTAGATTAGCGAGCACATTTTTTTTTTTCCTGTGTGCTCATGTTTGGAAGCAGTACACTGTTTTATAGGAATGTGCTCGCACATGGTTTCTATTTCATTAGCATGCTCGGTCTTGACTGCTTGGTTACAAATTGTTGCCTTTTTTCACATCAAATGATGTGAATCCTTGATCACACTAGTCGTTAAAATGTAAAACTAAGGAAAACCCAGAATATTTTTATTCAATATTTATCTGTTTCACATGAGAAGACTTTTTATTGTGTCAACTTTCCTCAATCCAGAGAAAGGGTCTCCAAACCTCGGCCCGCAAAGGCGCTTCGTCCGACCCACAGATGTTTGCAGTCTTTCCAGTGATGCCCAGCCTGCGGCCCACTGCTACAAATGCAAAACTAAAAATGCGTAAAAAAAAAAAAAGCAGCATTTTGGCGCAAGCCAAGATATAAAAAACAATGCGAAAATCTGCATCATAACATGGGTTCTTTTGCCAAATATGATCTGTGTCATACCTTGCATATTCTCATCATCAGATCTAGCATTATCATCAGTCTTCTGCCCCGTATCAAAGGAGCTGTGCAACGATTTTAACGTGGAAAGAGTTGGCATCTTTTATTTTTTGACATTGTTCACCTTGTCACAAAGGACAGAAAACACACCTCCTTCCTTCGAAATGTTGCGATTCTGCCGCGTAATCGTGAGGCAAAAACTAGAATATTCCCCGACCTGCAGCCGCAAGCGGCCGCCATGAGAATCACGCTGCATGACGTCAAGGGGGTCTTGTAGAAAGATAGCCAGTTGTGCGAATACCTGCTTGATAAAAGGTAACCTTTCTATAAATCTCGTCGTTCCAACATAAATATAAATGCGTCGAAAACTTAGTATCATCGACAAAAATGTGATTATACGGAGTTCCAGTGGCGCCATCTATCCTAGGTCCACAAAACCGTCAGCTCTATCTGCTACTGCAAACAGCCGCCAGAAGCCGGAGGTAGAGGAAGACAGAGCCGAATAGTGATGGCCGGACCCGGATGAGACTTTCCTCCTTTCACCATATTATTCGCACTGCATCCGCCAGCGTGTTGTCACGCGGGCGTGAGCGGGTGAGTTCTCGCTGCACACTGACGGCTCTAGACAGAGAGCTTCACCGGAATCCCGTGAAACCCCGATTGACGTCATAGCACACGTGACTCGGAAGATGGTGAAGGAGTTGAGAGGTGCCGAAAACCTTAATCATTGTCCATTTTTAAAATAAATACTAGGACATGCAGGCAAAAGCGGTTTTTTGTTCTTTACTTCAGAAAGGTCGAGGCGCCAACTCCCAAATTTTGTAAGCAAAGCACTGAAACTGTTGCGCTGCTCTTTTAATATATGCACTTTGATTTGCGCCTGGTGAGTTCTCTCGGTCACAATTATTTTGTAATGTCATAATTAGCAACACATGGTATTTAAAGATAAAGTATATATGTATTCAACCACCTTACATTTTTTCTAATTTGCTCATTTCTCTTTTTTTTTTGTATTTAAGTGCTTTTCTAGGCTTGTTTCTTAAGTATTTTCTCATTTATGTAATCTTATCCAGTATTTTCCAGCCCTGGATTCTGCGACAGGTCCCCAATCTGACCCCTTAGCCAAAACGTTCGGAAATGCCTAATCTAGAGTTAAATTGGTACTCTACATCAACTTTTCAATAATTATAGTTAGCATGCTTCCTTCAACCCTGCTAGCATTAATAAAAAAATAAAAAAACTCGCGAAGTTTATGGCACAGCTTCGCAGCAGTCGAAGGGCAATTTGACCATAGTCTGTGACAGGTTAAGAGTGAAGTGGAAGCTCCTCTTTCCACTTGAGCAGAGCAAACGCTGGAGAAGAGGTCCCCTCCTTCCAGTGTTTGCTGTACTTGTGTTGAAACTTTACTATTAACCTGTCACCAACTATAGTAGAGTTTAACTGCTAACTTTGGGTTTTTAATGGGCATGATGCCACTAATGGCATGAATGCATGCAGGCATCCCTAATAGAGAACTGCACCTAGCTCCTCCAAAAAGTGATTTTTTTCTGATCCATAACAAGATTTGTTCTGCTCCCTAAATTGCTCCAAACTGGCTGGACCAGCACTGCAACTGTTGTTGCTCTTCTCTCTTTCAGACCAAGGCAAGTTCCCACAAGGAAGCTAGACATTTTAACCGGAACGGATAAAGAGCCTCAGTGGACAAACGGACACAAGGGGAAGACAGCTCTGAAGAAGTGGACAATTTGTGCGTGTTTTAGGTGTCTGTCGTTTTCTTGCGTTTTTCTACTGGGAGGAACATTTTGTGTGGAGGTACGAAAGAAGAAAAAAAAAAAAAAGAATGTTGTAAAGTGCGAATACCAAACAGTAGGTGCCTTCCCCTTTGACCATGTTCCCCTTTCCCGCCGCTTTCATTCTCTCCCCAGTGTTTGGCCTGAGATTTCTAGCTTGCCGCTCCAGCTACAAGAAAGAAACAATTTAGCGAGTGCAATAAATGGAAAGGAGACGTTGGCTTCTCGCATTCCTCCCGGGCACACTTGGGCGGTCTTTCCAGACTGTTTCTCCCCTTGTCGTGCCAAATGTTTGTTCACCGCTTGCAGTCGACAGAACGTGCTTCTGCCAGTCACGTTGGCCTTTGGTGCCTCCTTGCCTGGTTGGGCATTCTGTCCTCGGATGCGTTTGGCATTTTCGGTAGAGATGCGTCTATGTGGAACCAACCGCCTTGTGTCCCTCTTTTGATGATTTTGAGGTCTTCCTCCCTTGAGTTGTACGCCGCCGTGTTCTTAAAGTACTCAAACAGATCAACCAATGGGCAATAATTGTGGGGGTCATCTAGAAAATGGAGAGCCATTTTTTCTTGCATACGCTAGTTTTTATTTGAAAATATGAAACAAGCCAAAGTTTTAGATACCCCTCAACCATCCTTTGAGTGACGTCATGTGGGTGCCTCGGGCTTAGCAGCGATCGAGACAAAAGATGCATGGGGAAAGCTTGTAACCACCACATGGATATCGGGAAATAATGTCCTTTGCGATTACGCGGGGGAATCTCAGTATTTCAAGGGCGTGTTTTCTCTCAATTGTGCCGAGGTAATCGACATAAGAAGTGCAAGCTGAAAGATCTTTCGACGTTGAAATGGTTGCACTTCCCTTTCAAAGAGGTGCAGTAGAGCGAGGGTCGGCAACCGGTGCGCTACCAGAAACGCTCAAGGAAAATAGGTAGGATGGTTGTTTGTTTTGTTGCAAACTATAATTGGATGCATTAAATGTGAACAGGTTCTAGAGGTTTACCAGATAGAGTTTGCTGATTGTCTGATCCCCAAACAGACGCTGAAAAATGCATTTGCACCGGACGACTTGGTTTTGTTTTCTGCTGGCCTTCCTAAATTAAAGTTTGGAAATCTACAGTATGTATAAATCTCCGAACATACTCAGGAAAAATGGAGACCGTCGAGTCAAATGTGGCTCTTGTAAAACCTCCAGAATGAACTCTCTCAGTTACGAGTTTTAATCTTTTCAAGCGATTTTGGGTGCCCAGAATCTCACTGAGATAGGGCTCCAGCGATATTTGTGTCTGTGTCAAAAGAACATCTTTGCGTGTCAATTTCAGTGAGGTTTTTCTTTTTTTATTTCGATGATCCACCTCTATTTCTCGGCCCGTCTCCGCTCTACTACGATTCGGACGGGCAAAAGGTTGCCGACCCCCGCAGTTGAGGGTGGATGTTTGGCAATGGTGTCCCTGGAGGTAGACACAATTGTGCGTCCGAGACGGTTTTTGCAGCGTTGGAAACCAAGGAGTCAGGAACGCCACTGCTCTTTGTACCTTTGAGATTTGTTTCTAATGAGTTGGTACACTGGCAACTCGGCTCCACTTTTGCCCGCTTTTGCATGCAGGCTGCAGCAAACGTTTGGCTGCCCATCTTTCCTAGGTGCTCAGACTGCAAGTGTTTCTGCAGCCACCTTCCAAAGTGGGGCATTATTTGACAAGTGCCTGCCCCTTACGCAAAGAAGCCATAGCCAGTGTGCCGCTTTTGCAACCTCCGAGAATGTCTTTGTGCTCCTAAAACTGTGAGGGATAAAGGTAAATCTTTTCAGTAATCGTGTGCACTGTGCAGAAAGCCAAAACTAGTAGCTATGTTTCGCAGCAGCCACCAGCCAAAGAGTAAATAATGCCGATTTAAGTTCTCTGCAGGTTGCAGTTGACAGGGAATTGGTAACTGAACACCTCGTAGAAGAATGGATAGTTGGGCGTGTTAATGGGAATTAATCATAGGAAACGGTGCAAAAAACACAAGGACGAAGAAGAAACACATGGGACAAGCGCCGACTATCAACTAAAATATTTTAATATGAAAACAAAAACGATATTTGTAAGCCCCCGTCTACGTATTCTGAGACAATTCATAGCAGCGTGACGGCGAGTGTTAAACGCTATAAGAAGTGATATGATGCTAGCCCAAATCCAAAAATGCCACCTGACTGTTCAGCAGTGCCAAAGACTGTTAGCTGACCCAGGAGGCTCCTGCCTTTTTTTTTTATTTGGTATGCCTCTACTATCTCTCTAGACACTTGGTCCCTGTGCTTGAACAGAACTTCGGTGTCACTCAATCTTGGCTCACACTTACAGTCGCGGCAATGCATCGAAAGATGAGAGTATGCACATCCCTTCAACAAACTCTGGTGCTCTCTTATAGGGATGTTTACACAGTGCCCCGTTTGACCAATGTATACCTACCCACATGAGAAAGGTATCTTATATACCGCACCAACGGTACATGATACGAACTGTTTGCCATGCTTTACGGTGCAACTCTGACTCTTCGGTTTTTTCCTAACACTCCTTTCTATGGTGGGACAAATCTGGCTGGGCTTGGTTTGGCCGGAAATAACGACATTCACACGGGTTATAGGGGATCGTGGCAAGATACAGAGTGAGGGTCGTGTTTTCGGCCAAAAACAAGCTGAGCCAGATTTGCCCTACCATAGAAAGGAGTGTTAGGAAAAAACCGAAAAGTCAGAGTTGCACCGTAAAGCATGGCACACAGTTCATATCATGCACCGTCGGTGCGGTATTTGAGACACCTTTCTCATGGGGGTGGGTATATATTGGTCAAACGGGGTGCTGTTTAAACATCCGTTTAAGGGAGCACCAGAGTTCATTGAAGGGGTGTGCGTGCTCTCATTTTGCGATGCATTGTCGCGACTAAGTGTGAGCCAAGATCTGGATCGTCCAGCTGTTCCGGCGAATTGCTATCATAAAGGGGGAAAACAATCTGTAGTGTTGCTCTTATGCACTATTAACCATGGCTATGTTCCAAATCTACTCTAATGCATCACATGGCAGCACAATTGATTGTTGAAGTTTTTTCGCTCATTCCTGCTTGAAGGTTTCACTGATGATGTTCACACCATGGGAGACGAAACGCTTGATTAAATTGTTAATCCTGTTGAGTAAAGTCGGCACAGTTTTTTTATCATTAAATTTGCTACTAATATTTATACCTGCTCTTATTGAGGCACTTCCGACATTTAAACTCGGGAATTTTGACGTCTTTATCGCAATATGGCGATTGGATTAAAGATTATACCACTGGGCACGGGCTTGGGCTTACCCGAAAGCCCAGGCCTGGGATGGGCTCGGACTTTTGACTGTGGGCCCGGGCCGGGCTCGGGCCAGCATGTTGATTGGCCTGGTTCGGGCCAGCACGTTGATTGGCCTGGTTCGGGCTCGGGCCAGCTGTAATTGACTATGATGCTGACAGAGGCCATCGTAGAAATTGGCGTCTCAGTTATCTCAGCAACATCAACTCCAGAACCACTAGACAAGTACCCATGAACGTAGGCCCACCTTAAGACAGTGGACGGCAGCGTCGTTAATCATGAGGTGAGCTTCAGGTTAATCCCAGTGGCGTGATGTTTTTGCTTGTGGAGATAAATAGCGGCAAACCAAAAATAAACGGACATTGAAGCGCTCTGTCAGGAATTAAAAATGGGGGACTCGAAAACATTAACGCTAAACTATCTCAACCTAATTGATCATGAGAAACACTTAGCAGTCAGTACATTGGACAGACTGGGAGATGCGTCAACCACCGACTCAGAGAACATAACTTGGAAGCATCAAAGGCTTCAACTGAGTCGTATCACCCCATTGTCGTTCACAGCCGCACATGCGATGACTGTACACCTCATTTTTCTAATACTAATATACTGGGCGGGCACAATAACAGATTTGGGAGAGAAATCATCGAGTCATTTGCCATGGGGACTGTTAACAACAACATTTCTGCACCTTCATTATCATTGACAAAGACAGAGGTCGAATTCTTAACACCAGAGATGACTAGAATATTGACACCTCGTCGTGACGCTACAGCTTTTTAAACTTTTATATTTATAGTACAATTCCCTTTTTGGACTGCAAACAAGAATAATTCCGCATTATCACTGACAATGACCAAGGTTAATTCTAAGTAATCGAAAATAACTAGATTACTGATGCGCTTTTAAACTTTTCTTTTAGTGTATTCCCTTTCCTTTATAACTAGTATTTCCTTTCCCTCTTTGAGAACGTTGAGACCCTTGGGGGGCGGTTTTATCGTTGTGCCATTCTATGTTGTTGCTAAATGAAAGATGTCCTGTTCCCGTCCTCGTCCTCTCTGTTTTATACTTTCAAGTTTTGTATCTATTAACCAACACGCTCGTTTTCAACTGTTACAACATTGGGAAGCCAGAAGCCAAACTAAAGGCCCAAACTGCCAACAAGCGCGTAAAATACCTTTCAAAAAGGAACTTCCTTGCTCAACTACAAAGTGGAAAGCGCTGCCTGACACTTACTGTGCGTGAAACAAGGTGCAATCATAATTTCGGGAAGGTCATCCCTATTTCGTGTTTGTGTGTGCGCGCGCATTTTATGTGCTTTTTTTTAATGACTTCTATGGTGTTATTGATTATTGGATGTTATTCGGCACTACCGGCTTTTCTTTTCTGTTAATAAAAAGCATGCCCACGATAGAATGTGCACGTGATCTGCCGCCCCAGAACGAGCGCGTAGCCTCTGCTAGGGCTCAAGCAGGATACGTTCACATGGCAAAATGGAAGCCTGAAGTATCGCATTTTTTCGCCAACTCCGCCAAAGTTTTAAAGTCCCGACGTCGGAAGTCGGAGAGCTTTGGACCAATCGTGAAAGATGATAATAGGATTTTTGAGTCAGTGTTATTCTGTTTTTGACCCGGTTTTACTCTGATTTGCTCGGTTCTGGAGCGAAATTTATACAAAAACGAGAACGTTCCACTCCGAAACCAGATAAAACTGAATAAAACGGAGCAAAGCCTAATGTGAATACATAATCCAGTTGGTTCAATCGTTTACGCTATTGCTGTTACTGAAACATCCTGGAAAACAAAAGGACAGAATACACCGCTAAAACTGCAGAGTTGCGATGATACCTGAATTTCGTGGCTTGCCTATATATAATTATTCATGAATCTTGTGCATACTATGTGCACACACAATGTTCCCGTTCCCCATAGTCTTTTCTTTATGTTTTACTGGCAGCCGCATGTTTTATAATACGAAGGAGGACAGTACGTAATCAGGAAATTCTAAAACACGTGACAAAAAAGAGTTCATATTCACTTTATTAACTGAATGTTTTATTTAATTAGTGTCTACATGGCCCAACCCAAGTTATATAGCTAAAAAAAAAATGTTTATTTGACAGAGAGGAACCCATCGGGCACGCACGTATCTGCACAAGGGGGAGGGGGAGGAACCATGGGACCCCCCCCCCTCCTCCCAAACCTTTCATTTGGTGGGGCCCCCTTCCCCCCCTCCCCCTCATACAGTATTTTGTCATGGGCGAATCAAAATCCTGGCTGCGTGCCTGCCATCGGGTATATTTGCGGCAAAAATTATTTTCCTGTGCTCAAAACATAAAACTTTAGTATATAACAACTCTAATTTCTCCACTAAGCATACTGTTTAACCTGATAGATGCCCACTTAATAGATTTTATGTTCTGTATTCCCAGTCGACCATTAAAAGTTCTCGATCCGAAATGCATTCCATTTCACCAATGAAGCTTTCAGTTTAACCAGTACAACTTGTTATTGATCCTGTTGAAGGACCAATAGGCACTTGTATTCCGGACCAGAAAACATTCGTGTTGTTCCCATAGAAGTTTCTACTTGTCCCATAGAAGTTCCTGCTTGTCCCAGAGAAGTTCCTAATGGTACAAGAGAAGTCTGTATTGGTACGATATAACTTGTTATCGGCCCAGTAGAAATGCCCATCGGTACGATGAAATCCTATTGATCGCATAAAAATCTCTATCGGTCCCATAGAAAATGTTTGCAAGGGTGTGCTAATTTGGCGATTGAGCATTGTCACTGCCATACTGCGCCGAGTTCACTTCTCTGCAGTGCATGGCTCTTTGCTATCTCCCGTACAATGGCTCTGCCACATAGCGCCACTGGCTGCAATGAGCGGTAATGAGCAAACTGAGTGTCGTGCACATTGACACAATTGGCATCATGGCGCTTGCCCCCTAAAGTTGACTTTCCCTCAACCGATTCTTTGGCCTTCCCCCGCGCTGCGGCTTCTCTGCAGCATTTCCAGTTGCACCAATGTGCAAAACATCGGATTTTCTCATCGGCGCCAATTGCACATTCATGCTCATAGGCTTTGGCTATGCATTTCAATTGGAACAGGCCTGCCATTTCCAGCAGGGTACATGGATCTTGGTGTCTTTGTGGAGTCGAGATTGGATTTTCGCCTCCACGACTCTCGCATTGTTGGTCAAGGACTTCGCCAACTGGGTGTAATTTCGCGGCGGACAAAACAATTTCGTCGCTCTGAGTGTCTTTTATGTCTGTATTGTGCATTGGTTAGATCACGCCTCGAGTTCGCGTCTGTGGTTTGGATCTCTTTAACGATGTTACATAGTAATCTTTTTGAAAACGTTCAGCGTAAGTTTATACGAATTTTATACGATCGATATATTGGCCACCGCCGTTTCTACACTTACCATTCCCTGCTCACTGACCTCGGTCTAACGCCTCTGCACGATGGACGAATTGCAAGAGACATGCATTTCCGGCGTCAAATTGTGCATGGTTCTCTTGATTGTGCCCAGCTGCTGATGTCGCTGAGGTTCCGGGTACCGTCAGAGAGGGCATCAAAATGCAGAGATACGTTTTATCCTGACGTGCGGGCCACTTGCCTAATGACACGTCTGCAACAAACTCACGATGCCTTTTTTGTTGAAACAGACATTTTCGCCTGATTGTGTTTTAGAGCGCAGCTCTTAGGCGCCCGTTTCTGTCTTGAGCGGCGTGGGCGTCGCCGTCGGCGTAACTGCGCGGTGCATAATGGGTAAATTTCCCCGCTAAATTTAGCGGAAAATTTTTCCCGCAAAATCTAGCGGAAAAATGTCCCCGCTAAATTTAGCGGATAAATTTCCCCTCTAAATCTAGCGGAAAAATTTCCCCGCTAATTCTAGCGGAAAAATTTCCCCGCTATATCTAGCAAAAAAAAAATGTCCCCGCTAAATTTAGCGGAAAAATTTCCACGCTAAATCTAGCGGAAAAATTCCCCGCTAAATCTAGCGGAAAAAAATTCTCCGCTAAATCTAGCGAAATAATTTCCCCGCTATTTTTCTCTGCTAAATTTAGCGGAAAACTTTCCCCGCTAAATCCAGCGGAAAAAATTTCCCCGCTAAATTTAGCAGATAAATCCCCGCTAAATCTAGCGGAAAAAAATTCTCCCGCTAAATTTAGCAGATAAATCCCCGCTAAATCTAGCGTAAAAAAAATTCCCCGCTAAATTTAGCGGAAAACTTTCCCCGCTAAATCTAGCGGAAAAAATGTCCCCGGTAAATTTAGTTGGAAAATTTCCCCGCTAAATTTAGCAGATAAATCCCCGCTAAATTTAGCGGAAAATTTTACCCTAAATGGGAGGTGAGCAGGAGAGGAGGAGGGGCATAGCCTTCTCTCCATACCTTCCCCTCCTCCTCATCAAGACCTGCGCTCTAATTCGGCGTTACAGGGAGTTGTAAACGGCTTTTTTATCCCATACTTCTATGTATCTGTGTACAGGACAGTGCACTGCTACTCAGGCCACTTGGCTGTTTGCAGGCACGCAAATAAACCCCATCTATCTATCATCATCTATCTATCTATCTACAGCTAGGTGACTGGTGCGCGACCGAAAAAATCCGCCTGGTATCGAACAAGGGACCTCTCCATTTCCAGTGGAGCGCTCTACCAACTGAGCTAACCTGGATTTTTTTTTCCTTTATTGCAGCACAAACAACACATGTCAATTTAATTTAAAAATGCGCTGCAGGACTTCTGCAGGGCACGTTAAAAGGCTCTCATTTCCAACAGCTAGCCATTCGGGTTTAGGCTCGGGCATGGAAAAAACACTCTCGATTGAGCTAACCTCGAGTTACACATCAGTAGAGCAAACAGGTTTTATCAGCTGCCAGTTTAAACCAACAAAGGTGAACGGCCTGCGTTTTAAGGTTAAGATGATAATGCAATTAATGCTAAAGTGCAAGCGAGCTAGACAAGAATGGCGAAAATAATATTTTCGTCATTCTTGTCCAGCTCGCTTGCGCCTTTGCATTAATTGCATTATCAACGAAACAATTACGATTTGGCCGGCACGGGGAAAGAGCGAAAACACCGCAACGGCTAGGCCAAGTGAACGCAGGTCGACATATGCCAAACCATAGCCTCCTCTATAGAGGAGGCTATGGCCAAACATCATGCTAGCTAAATGCGTGCATTTGTTTGCAATTTTGAGAACACCCACTGACACTACAGGTTTTCCCGCTCATTTTAATCCAAATGATGGTCAATTTAATCCAAGCGCCATCCAATTTACTTCAAGCGCCATTGAATTTAGCGCTACCGGATTTAATCTCAGAATCGGTCAATTTCATCCACAATATACAGATGCACGCTTTTGTTTTCAGTGGTTGTTTTGCTTACATTTTTGATAAATTCGAGTAATTGTTTATTCAATTAGATTTGTCGGGGACCATTGATATATTGGTCACTATTTTGATCGCTTTGAGTTACTAGTCGCACGATTGACACGTGGATTACTATTTTTGTAACTTGGAGTTATTAGTGGCGCACTCGACTTTAGCTGAATTGATGTTTGAACTACAATTGCAATTTGGGATGACACTTTTTATTACTTCTCGCTATTATTTGCCCCGCTGACTTGAACTCGCTCCCACGTTTAATTAATTCGACCTATTCATAGCACATTTTTCATCATGAAAGTTCTAACGAATATTTTTATTACTCTCGATTACTTCGAGGAATTATTGACAAAAATATAACTTCCTAGAAGCTCATTTGGTATTCTGATTACTTTTTGGTTATATAGTTATTATTGACACAAACAATTCCACAGAAGCAAATATTTCGTTACTCGGTCGATCACTTTGAATCAGTGGTTACTTTTTATGTTTCCCCGATATATTAGTCACACAACTGAGATAATATCAACATTATTGACATATTGATATCTTTGAGAAACTGTGACCTATTTGGCTTTATACTGGCCTAACCAACATAATCCTTACTCTCATTATTACTTTGTGCTTTTACACCACCGAGGGATTTATTCTCAGCTCAGTTCCCATTTTTATCACTCTTTTGATTACTTCGATTTACTGTTGACTTAATGGAGTTTGATTCGGCCTAAAGGCACCATGATTACTCTTGACATTACTTTGAGCAAATTATAGACTAACCTATTTATTATGAGCACAGTCACATTATAGTTACTATTTTGATTACTTCGAGTTACTATTGACTCAATGGACTTTAATTCGCCCTAATTGACATCTTGATTACGTGACTTGGTTACTTTGACTTGAAGAAACTATAGTTCGGCCTAATTCACATTCCAATAACTCTTTTGCTTATTTTGACATAATAGTAAATTAGTAATGCATAATTTGGTTGAATATTAGCTCAAAGTAATCAAAGTTATTACAGTGCCAGATAGGCATAACTAGAAGTAATCAAGAGTAATAAGAATGTGACAATTGAGCTCATAATAGAAGAATTGGCGCTATAATAACACCAAGTAATCAAAAGACTCACTGAAATGGTGAGTCTCTTTCTTGACTTCCCTACTAAGAACTAATATCCAACCGCTTGATTTGTTATAAGCTTAATTGATGTTGCGGTCAGTAGTTTGATCACTTTGGGGTCATTCCATGTAAAACGTCGCAGTTGCGCTCGACCCCTTCCGATTTCTAAAAAAAAAAAAAAAAAATCATGGCCTTTTGCCGCAATGTTTGTAGCCATAACCTAAAATATTTTTGGCAAAAAAATTTTTTTTTGATGACGTGAGCGCGGTTTAAATTTTTAAAAGCAGCGTGAAACTCGGCATCACTCAATAATTGATGAAAAATCAGCTTTTAAGTGAAACACGCAAAATTTTTTTTTCTTAAATTTGCACGGCTTTCGACTTACATTGTGGTTAGGCTTGTGAAGTTTTGTTTAATATAAATATTAAAAAAAAAAAAACTAAAAATTTCTAAAAATTTGAACATTTTTGTTATTTTATTAAAACATATCTAATCGCTCCCGGGACCTAATAGAACTTTTTACCCGCTACCCTGCAGGTGTATAATCCATAAAAAATGTTTAAAACCGCTCAATCAAATATCTCGCAGTAAACAAAAATCCTGAAGTTGCAAAAAAGTGTGTTTTGACGCATAAACAGCCGTTTATTTCACCCTGAGGTGGTCCAAGCAAAAATACAAAATATGGTGAGTTTGGAAGAACAATCGATAATATTTTGATTCTGAAAGTTTAATCAAAGCGATTTTTGTTTAAAGCGAGAAAACAATTTTTGAAGTTGAACTCTTGCACCACATTAACGCCTCTTCGCCGCACAGCTCGCCACCTGCGACAATAGCTGACACAATTAGGTCCAAAGAAAGAACAAAGTTTTCTGCTGCTTTTCCTTGTCCGTCTTTCCGGCTGGAAGGGGAGAAACGGCAGGTATCATGTAATAATCGGAGGTGCCGCCAGCGCGTCGCCCTCTGTACCCGAGGGCGGCTCGATGCCTAAACGACGGGCTGCATCATGTGACCAGGACTTCTCCATGTTATGCCTATCCCACGGCCACCTCCAATTCCTAAAATAAAATTGGTGGCTCTTCACCGTAACATTTGTGGTGCCTCTCTAACATATATTTTTTTTGACGAAAAACAAATTTCATGGGGTGATGGCGGTTTGAACTATACTTCGTTTCGGCTTCGGTCCGAGCGCGGCCGATGTTATGAGCGGAAGGGCCAATCAAACAGCGAAAGAGGCACAACGTCATGGCGTGCTCTCTGCAGTTGAGGACCAGCCGGTATTCGCCGTCTCTTGTGCGTGCTCCTCCGCCGGCTTGTCCTATCAAGCGCAGAGAGCACGCCATGGCGTTGCGCTTTTTGCGCTGTTTGATTGGCCCTTCGGTTAATATCATCGGCCGCGCTCGGACCTAAGGTAAAACGAAGGAAAAGTAAGATTTTTTTTACAGAACACTGGAATATTTTTGCCTAAAAACCATACGGTATTTAGTTTGCTATGTAATAAGGATCATGGTCATGGATTTTGGTACGCTCGATGCAGTTTTAAAAAATAAGGAATATATGAGCATTTTGGCATATTTTTAGCTTTGTTACAAACTATGGCTTTGCTGCATGCGATTGTAAATACTCTTATTGACAGCCTTGTAGGTATAGACGCTTTGCAGCAGCTGTGCATGGGTGCCGCCATAACCGACCTTCAGTCTTCGTTTTCCTCTTACTACATTTACTTTACTTCATCATTGCCACGGCAGGACAGGCTATTGCCACTTTAGGTGCTGCTGTGTCCTTCTCCTCCGCATGGGCCTTTGTGGAGGCTCGTCAACGCCCGCTTCAGTGGGGCTAGGTATGTCGGTAAAACAAGAGAAGGTCGGCAATGGCGGCTCGATCTGGCGCAAAAGTTCTGTTAAGTCCCGGGAGCAATTAGATATTTTTATTAAAATAACGAAAATGCGAAAAATTTTAAATGTTTTTAGTTTTTGAAAAATTATTTAAAATAAACAAAACTTTGCAAGCCCAACCACATTGTAAGTCGAAAGCCGTGCAAATTTAAGAAAACATATTGTTGGATATTTCACTAAAAAGCTGATTTTTCATCAATTATTGAGTGATGCCTAGTTTCATGCTGTTTCTAAAGGTTTAAACCGCGCTCACGTCATCAAAAAGTTTTTTTTTCACCAAAAATATTTTAGGGCATGGCTACGGACATTGCGGCAAAAAACCATGAATATTTTTTTTTTTAGAAATCAGAAGGGGTCGAGCGCGACGTCTGGAACGTTTGACATGGAATGACCCTTTGAGGTTCTATTTACTCAAAAGACTTTATGTCAGCTAATTGACAATAGGTGACATTCACTTGACGTCACTCGCTAGGTTCGCTGGCATCGCCCACCACGGTCGCCATCTTCGAGGTCTCTTTCTATTGCGAGTGCCATCTGGCCGGACCTTTTGAGCGTGGTTTAGCAGCATTTTACAACTTTAAAGGGTATTTTTGACCAAGACTAGGGGTTATTCTTACACTTTGAAGCTTTTGAAGTGCCGTAGGAGTATTTTTTGTGTGTTTTAGTTCGTTTTTGTCGCTATCGGATTCGTTCACCGCGGCCGCGTTGCTCCCTCGGCTCTATGAAGCACTCCGTGTCGGGCGCCGTGCCCACGACGGTAGCTCTTGCAAGAACTGTTTTTTCTACTTTGGTGATTTTGTAGCACGGTTTGATTACTCTTTGTTTTGTTTTGCTAGTTTCTTTATTGTTTTTCTCTAGCGGATTTTCTGCACTACGGCCAAGTAACCGTGTTGTTCCATCGCCGCTGTGTCGTACATACGTCGTGCCTTCTGTGTTCGTCCCTGTGCAGAAACATACCGTGCGGCTCACAGAGTGCTTAGCTTGTGAAAAATGAGGCGCATTTTTCATTAGCCCGAGCGATTTAGAAACCGCAGGGTAGGCGATTTGGCGAGCGGCGAGACAAGCGGCGGCGACCCGCTTCGCTGCCGCTTTGCTGCCGCTCGGTCACTCGCGCGACGAGGCAAACCGCATGAAAGCGACGGGAGCACACGACCAAGGCGATGAGCGCTAAGTGTTCTAGAAATCCCAAAACCGAGCTACGCGGCGAGCGACAGTGAAGGATGAACCGCATGTAAGCGATTTAGTGAGCGACGGCGACAGCGACGGGAGTCGGCGACAAGCGACGGAGATTTCTCACAACCGGTCGTCGCGTCGCTAATCGCCATGGTCGCTTGCTCCCGCAGTTTTTATGCGGTTTGCCTCGTCGCGCGAGTGACGGAGCGTCAGTGAAGCGGGTCGTCGTCGCTTGTCTCGTCGCTGTCGCCGTCTCGTCTCGTCGCTCGCTAAATTGCTTACATGCGGTTCAGCCTTTACACACGGTATTCGGCGGCAACAAGGAAACTAAAACGGCCCGCCCCCGAGATAAACCTTTTTATATTTTTTGTTCAACGAAGCTTCTTAAACTATATGAAATTAGTACACAACGTACGACCGCGTACCCAAGCCAGTCAAACCGCGACCTCGAAGATGGCGGATCGACGGTGGCGCTCCCTGGCAAGATCGAACCTGCAGGCTCAGCGATTTACTTGCACCTCCTGCACCAGTGCAGAAAAGTGCAGGACGGTGTACTTCCGGTCGTATCCAAATATATATACCGAAAGTACATTGTCCTACACCTGTCTCTGCCGGTGCAGGAGGTGAAAGTAAATCGAACGCAGCTACTGTTGGGTTGTGCATCTCTTGATTACTTCGAGTTCTTATGCAACCAGTTCATTCATCTTTTATTAGCTCAATTCACAATAGTATTACTCTTTTGACTACGTAGTTGCTTTTGGCCCATAACACGGCGTCTTTTTATTACTTTAAAACAAATTATTTATTATGAGCTCAATGAAAATTATGATTACTCTTATTACTATTTTGAGTTAGTATGACCCAATGAACTTTAATTCGGCCTAATTGACATGTTGGGGAATCTCTTGATTACTTCGAGTTAGTATACCACCAGTTCATCTATTTCGAGCTCAATTCACATTATTATTACTCTTTTGATCACTTGGAGTTACTTTTGACCCTGTTTACTTTAAAGGGATACTTCAACGAAATTTGAAATATTCCCGTCGTGTTCAAAAATAGGTTGAATATGATCCACAATATCCGTAAATGACAACCGCACGTCTGTATTTTGAGCCCGATGGCTGTATTTTTCGTTATAAACGGCCCACTCTGGCAAGCGCTCGGAGAAGGCCCAGCGGAGACCACGTGACATCCAACGCAATCGTGACGTAGGTCGTCTCAAGACGAGCAAAGCTACGGCGAGGCTGACGTCGAAAGGATGGCCTAGTCGTTCCAGCCACCGAAGCGGCTGCTTTTGTACAACTTTTGAGTGACGGGTTAATCTTCTATAATCTTGTAGGGGGACAATAGCGACTTCTGCGACACACAAAAGGCATTCTCGGGAAGAGAGGAGTTCCTCCTGCCCCTCTTCTCTCGTCGTGGCCGGAGGCGAGACAACCTCCGTCACTAGCTGCCAAGGTTGCTAGACGGGCATTACAAGCGAAGCGTTAGCGACATCCACCAGGTGCTCTTTGCTAATCGTTTAATTCGTTTTAAAATTCCTTTTCGTGACTTTTTTAACAAGATATTGGTATGTTCGATTTGATGGTGCTTTTTTGAACACATATAGACCATAAAATGAGCGCCGAAATTTCGTTGTAGTATCCCTTTAAGTCAGCCTAATTGACATTTTGATGACCGTTTTGATTACTTTGAGCTAATATTGAACCAATTGAATTATTACCAGCCCAAATGATATGATGATTACTCTCGATTAGTTCGACTCACTTTTCACCCATTGAATTTCAATTCGGCCCACATGACATTTTGATTAATCTTGATTACTTCGAGCAAATATTTAACCAATTGAATAAAAGGTTAAAAAGCGCGAACAAACGGGGACAATAAAGAAACATCGACGACAGGACAGGCGCTTCACTCTCAACTGGTTTCTATTAACACCGTTGTCACCTATATATACGCAATGCCCAAACCACATCGGATCCAATCGCCAGTCAGAGCCCACCTTCCAGAAACACCGTCTCACTCTGAAGCAAATACAAAGACGGAGCGCTGACGGAATTGTTTTCTTTCTTTTTTATGTAGAATGCCTCTATAATCTCTTTCCGTTTTTTCTTTTGACTTTCTTAAAAAAGCTTTGTGCCAGTCAGGTCAGGTTTACACCCACATCGCCTACAATGGTCAGCGAGATGGCCCCCCGCGTTGTTGCGCACACACAAATTATGTTCTCGTGCTCTATCAATGAAGCAGCGCCCAGTCTGCCCAATGTAGACTCTGGCACAACCACAGCCACAATTATAGAGGCATTCTACATAAAAAAGAAAGAAAACAATTGCGTCAGCGCTCCGTCTTTGTATTTGCTTCAGAGTGAGATGGTGTTTCTGGAAGGTCGGCTCTCATTTTGGCGATTGAATCCGATGTGGTTTGGGCAATGTGTATATACCGGGTGTTCATTTTTAATTCGAACAGATTTATTAAAAAAAAGAAAAAGAAAAACGTGAAAGTTACACTTATGCTGCTTGTGGAGGTGAGTTATACGGCCAGGGGGACATATTATAGGGGGCTAATCGTAACGATCAGTTGGCTAATTAGGTAACTAAAATTCGATAATTAACTTTTTAATTAATGAAAATAGACATATGGTTCCAATTAGAAACTTGCTCAGCGTCATCGAAAAGCACTAAATCAGTCATTTTCAGAAAGACTGAGCGCGTGAGAAGCGTAGTAGTGCACTAAAGTTACCACTTGTGGAGCAGGTACAAAGCTAGCGGTTGCGGTAAGGCGCCCGCGCGATTTTTCCGTCTCTTATCTAGCCCCAGCCTTGTACCTGCTCCACGAGTCGTAACTTTAGTGCACTATTACGCTTCTCACGCGCTCAGTCTTTCTGAAAATGACTGATTTAGTACTTTCGGCGACGCTGTGCAAGTTTCTAATTGGAACCATATGTCTATTTTCATTAATTAAAAAGTTAATTAACGAATTTCAATTAATTAGCCAACTGATCGTTACGATTAGCCCCCTATAATATGTCCCCCTGGCCGTATAACTCACCTGCACAAACCGTATCAGTGCATCTTTTACGGATTTTTTAAATAAATCTTCGAATTAAAAATGAACACCTGGTATAGGTGACAATGGTATTAACAAAAACCAGTTGAGAGTGAAGCGCCTGTCCTGTCGTCCGTGTTTCTTTATTGTCCCGTTTGTTCGCGCTTTTTAACATTTTATTCAGTAATGGACCAACTAGCCCAAACCCAAGTTTTAATTCAACCAATTGATTTGTTATCAGCCTAGTTGACTATATGATTACTGTTTTGATTACTTTGAGTTACTATTGACCGAGTTAGCTTTGATTCGGCCTAACTGACATGGTGATAACTGTTCTGATTACTTTGAGCTAATATTCAACTAACTGATTTATTATGACACCAATAGACATGATTATTATTCTTTCGATTACTTTTCGATTACGATTACCCAATGGACTTTAATTCGGCATACGTGACATTATGGTGGCTCTCTTGATTACTTAGACTTATTATATCACCAATTGATCTATTATGAGCTCAAATCACTTTAATATTACCCTTGATTACTTCGAATTACTTTTGACACAACGGACTTTAATTCGTACTACATTACATTTCGATGGCTCTTTGGATTACTTTGAGCTGATATTCAACCAACTGCTTTATTATCAGCCTAGCTGACATTATGATTACTCTTGATTATTTACGAGTTACTTTTGACTCAATGAACTTTAAATCGGCGCAACACACATCTTAGTGACTATTTTATTACTTCGAGTTATGCAACCAATTAATCTATTATGAGCGGAATCCACAATAATATTACTCTTGACAACTTCGAGTTACTTTTGACCCGACTGACTTTAATTAACGCGGCCTACGTTACATTGTGTTGACTTTTGATTACTTTGTTCTAATATTCAACCAATTGATTGATTATGATGTTAGTTGACATTGTGATTACTCTTTTAGTTTGAGTTACTATTGACCCAACAGACTTTAATTCGTCATGATTGACATTTTTGTGAGTCTGTTGATTACTTGGAGTACCACCAATTCATCTATTATGAGCTAAAGTCACATTCTTATTACTCTTTTGATTATTTCGAGCTACTGTTGGCCTAAGTGACACTGTAATAACTTTTATTACTTCGAGCTAATATTCAACCAGATTATCTGTTATGATTTACTACTAGCTCAAAATAAGCAAGAGTTATAGTGTGAATTAGGCCGGATTATAGTTTATTCAAGTAAAAGTAATCAAGTCAAGTCAAAGTGATCAAATCATCAAGAAGTCAATTAGGTCGAATCAAAGTTCATTGGGTCAATAGTAACCCGAAGTAATTAAAATAGTAATTATATAATATGACTCGTGCTCATAATAAATCGGTTAGTCTATAATTTTCTGAAAGTAATGTCAAAAGTAATCATGATGTCTATTAGGCCGAATCAAACTCCATTGGGTCAACAGTAAGTCGAAGTAACCAAAAGAGTGATCAAAATGGTAACTGAACTGATAATAAACCACTTAGTTGTATAAAAGCTCAAAGTATAATGATGAGTGAAGATTATGTCAATTAGATCAATATAAAGAAAAATAGGTCGCTAGCTCTCAAAGTAACCAAGGTGCCAGTAATGCTGATATAAACTCAGTTGTGTGACTATTATATCGGAGAAAGATAAAAAGCAACCGCTAAGCTAATTTAAAGTCAATTGGGTGACTAGTAACATGGAGTAATCAAAGGAGTAATCCAAGTCTTAAATAAACTCTCATGCAGTCGCATTTGTCAATCATATTTCAAAGTAATCGACTTAGTAATGAAAAGTTTGCTTCTATAAAGTTATTTGTGTAAATTATACCTGCATAACCAAAAAGTAATCAGAAGGTCAAATGAGTTTCTACCAAGTTATATTTTTGTCAAGAATTCCTTGAAGTAATCGAGGCCGGCAGTAATCCAAAATGTTCGTGAAACTTTTATCTTGTAATTAGTGTTATTAATGAGTCGAAGTAATTGGAATCGCAAGTCATACCTCCATTAAGCTTTAAATAAAGTCAGAAGTGTCAATAATAGTGCAAAGTAACGAACAACTGGAAGCCATTTGAAGCGGCAGCAGCCAATCAGTAATGTGATATTTCCACGTGACACCCCCGTGGTGGTGATGATGACAGCTAAAGACTTGGTTCTGGTTTGAAATCGATCGTTTTTGGAAATAAACCTTTTCAGAAAGATGAGTTAGTATTCTCAACGCCATTCCAAACAAAACGTCAATACAGCTAAATTAAAGGCTAGTGCGCCACTAAGACCTGGAGGTTGCCAGAAGACTAATCAACATGTCAATTAAGCTCCGTCAATTATGCGACTTTTACTCCAAATAATCGAAATAGCGATAAAAAATTCAGTTGTCCAAAAACAAAATCTAGGTTTATAAAGAATTACACTAGTTATCAAAACTGTAAGCAAAACGCGACCACTAAAGACACATGTACATATTGTGGGGTAAATTCACTGACGCCGGCACTAAATTGGGTAGCATTGGGATTTAAAATGGATGGCTCTTGAATTAAATTGGATGGCACTCGGATTAAATTGATCATCGTTTGGATTAAAATCAGCGGGAAAACTAGCAGTGGCCAATTTCCTCACAGCGACGCAGCAAGAGGCGCAAATTTGCGCTTCAACGCATTCTCGTACAGCAATGTGAATGAAGCCGCATGTGCCTCTGGAGCAGCGTTTTACTTTACTACGACTCTCTTTGTAACTTGCAGCACTCGCAGCCTAGAAACGAGCTTGATCCAGTGTCCAGTAGCGAAAGAAAGGGGGGGCAAGGTGCATCTTTTTTTTTTTTTTTTTGCCATTATAGTTTACAGAACACCACGCAACAGCTAGCTGTTCATCACTGATCAGGTCTGCCTCATTATCAACAATTGCGTGTGATACCAAGTTTGAGCGCAGCTCGCCCAATTGTGATTGGTCAACAGATTGCACATGCTTCAAAGATTTTCTATCTCAGTCTTGTACCTTTGCCTTCGAAAACCATCCTTGCTCCACAGCATTGCTTTAAAGGGACACTGACAGGGTATTTATGCTCGCCGAGGTTTTTAGTTGTACGTGACATATGAGAGCTCAACTACCCAGAACAGAATTTACGGCTCGAAATTCGGTTTCTTTCCGCCCGAAAACCGCCGATCAAGAACTGGCCGGTTCGAGTCTCGCTCACTCTCTTTTCCGCGGTCACGGGCCGTTTTCTAAGGTATCGATGCGACCACCAAATTTAATCAAAGTCGTGGGTCACTGAAGGCACACACTCAATATTAAAAATAGAAAAAAATATGAAACCCATTTTTTGTGGCTTCTAAAAAGCTGCAAATACGTTGATTGAAAAAAAAAGTTCCACAGACAACCGGAAGCAATCTGTGCGTGCGTCGTTTCGCGTATCGTGGGACTCGGAGGGACGGCGATGGCAGCGGACGACGGGCGTGGGACCTCTATTTCAGAACTGTCGTTCGCGGTATCGGCGAATTTTGTCTGCCTTTAAAAGAGAAATTTGGGACTGATCAAAAGAACTGGTATTCATCCCGTACGACACGCCCGATCACCAAGCCGATTTGCACGAAGACGTCGCCGAGCCGTCGCTCCCTTCTCGTGGCTGAAGACATCGCTCGCGCAAACGTCAAGCACGACGTGTCTACTTCGAGTTGAGTATGCACGCGTACGATTTCTTTACTACGTGAGAATATCGCCAATGCGCGGTGCATCCCGACTTCGACCCGGGAGTGCTTTTGCTAGAGGAAAATCGGCAGCAAACTTTCCAACTTACAGTTTATCGGCTGAATGATTACTAAGGAAAGAGATTCCCCAATTTAGGTATGCCCCAGTAGCTCAGTGGGAAGGACGTACGCTTCACACGCAGTAAGACCGGGTTCGATCCCCCGTGAAACCTTTTTTTTTTTCTTTTTTAAAAATATTTTTTGATGTCTACATTTCTTTTTCTTTTTAAACAATTATCACTGAAGAAACAAAAAATAAGAAACAAATGTTGTGGACGACACGTCGCTGAATTAAATGGTACGGGATTTCCTTTTTGACACCTGCGAACTCAATGTAATCACTTTCCACAAAATGCAAGGAGCTTATAAATCAGGTAGCGTCCGCTTTCCGAGGTGCCCGTAAATGGTCTACAGGAATTGCAGCCAGCCATTGGTCCCGATCCCTTTGATCTTTCGGACACTCTGTCGCACAATGCCACTTCTGTTTTGGACGCGGGGCATGTGAGCCAGCTCTTCACGCAACATCTTGGGTGTATTCTTTTCGGAGCCGATCAAAATTCACCACGGGCACTCACTACTCATCTCCAACTCTTCAATGTACAAAACAACTCATCTTGGAGTACAGAACAACGAGCGGAACATACATAACTGCAAAATAATCGCTCGGTGAACAGTTCCGGTACGCCGCATGTCGTCTGCTACGGGAAGGAGGAAAAAAAAAAAACAAACACGGTCGCGTGTAGCCACGTGACTTCCGCCACTCACTCTCTTCTCTCCACTTCTCCGACCTCCGTCGGGTTTCGGTTTCGGTTTCGCGCAGTTGCGTCTTTTGGCTTTATCAAAAAAATACGCTACTCTGTTGCAAAATATTAATTGGGTAGTCCTCCGACACCATAATGAAGCGCCTGGCAAAAAATTAAAAAAAAATTTTGGGGGGTGTCAGTGTCCCTAGGGACACTGACAGGGTATTTATGCTCGCCGAGGTTTTTAGTTGTACGTGACATATGAGAGCTCAACTACCCAGAACAGAATTTGCGGCTCGAAATTCGGTTTCTTTCCGCCCGAAAACCGCCGATCAAGAACTGGCCGGTTCGAGTCTCGCTCACTCTCTTTCTCGCGGTCACGGGCCGTTTTCTAAGGTATCGATGCGACCACCAAATTTAATCAAAGTCGTGGGTCACTGAAAGCACACACTCAATATTAAAAATAGAAAAGAATATGAAACCCATTTTTTGTGGCTTCTAAAAAGCTGCAAATACGTTGATTGAAAAAAAAGTTCCACAGACAACCGGAAGCATTCTGTGCGTGCGTCGTTTCGCGTATCGTGGGACTCGCAGGGACGGCGATGGCAGCGGACGACGAGCGTGGGACCTCTATTTCAGAACTGTCGTTCGCGGTACCGGCGAATTTTGTCTGCCTTTAAAAGAGAAATTTGGGACTGGTCAAAAGAATTAGTATTCATCCCGTACGACACGCCCGACCACCAAGCCGATTTGCACGAAGACGTCGCCGAGCCGTCGCTCCCTTCTTGTGGCTGAAGACATCGCTCGCGCAAACGTCAAGCGCGACGTGTATACTTCGACTTGAATATGCACGCGTACGATTTCTTTACTAGGTGAGAATGTCGCCAATGCGTGGTGCATCCCGACTTCGACCCGGGAGTGCTTTTGCTAGAGGAAAATCGGCAGCAAACTTTCCCACTTACAGTTTATCGGCTGAATTATTACTAAGAAAAGAGATACCCCACTTTCGACGTGCCCCAGTAGCGCAGTGGGGAAGACGTCCCCATGACACGCGGTAGGACCGGGTTCGATCCCCCGTCAAACTTTTTTTTTTTTTTTTTTTCAAATATTCTCTGATGTCTACATTTCTTTTTTTTTTTTTTTACAATTATTACTGAAGAAACAAAAAAACAATATAAGAAACAAATGCTGTGGACGACACGTCGCTGAATTAAATGGTATGAGATTTCCTTTTTGACACCTGCGAACTCAATGTAATCACTTTCCACAAAATGCAAGGAGCATATAAATCAGGTAGCGTCCGCTTTCCGAGGTGCCCGTAAATGGTCTACAGGAATTGCAGCCAGCCATTGGTACCGATCCCGTTGATCTTTCGGAAACTCTGTCGCACAATGCCACTTCTGTTTCGGGCGCGGGACATGTGAGCCAGCTCTTCACGCAACATCTTGGGTGTATTATTTTCGGAGCCGATCAAAATCCACCACGGGCACTCACTACTCATCTCCAACTCCTCAATGTACAAAACAACTCATCTTGGAGTACAGAACAACGAGCGGAACATACATAACTGCAAAAGAATCCCACGGCGACCAGTTCCCATACGCCGCATGTCGTCTGCTACCGGGAAGGAGAAAAAAAAAAAAAAAAACACACACGGTCGGGTGTAGCCACGTGACTTCCGCCACACACTCTCTTCTCTCCACTTCTCTGATCTCCGTCGGGTTTCGGTTTCGATTTCGAGCAGTTGCGTCTTTTGGCTTTATTAAAAAAATACGCTACTCTGTTGCAAAATATTGATTGGGTAGTCCTCCGACACCATAATGAAGCGCCTGGCAAAAAATTTAAAAAAAATTTTGGGGGGTGTCAGTGTCCCTTTAAGCAAGTCCGCATAAACATCGGGGGAGGGGGCCGCGGTTGGAGTTGCAAGCTGATGAGTCACTTCAGATGAACCATGATTCCACCAACCTTCGTGGACCCCACCTTTGTTCACACGCCAGAGTGGACGCATTCTCAAAGTCGAAACTGTGACCCGTATTCCAACAATGGTCTACGAGTTCCGTCTTCGCTGTGTTTGTTTAGGCGAGTGCAGCGCTTCCAGCCTGTCTCCCCAATGTAGGATGTGTCACAGTCTAGACAGTTCACTTTATACACAACACCACACTGGGACTCTGGGGGGGTGTAATCTTTAGGTTTAGAAATGAAGTCACATAGTTTATGGTGGGGTTTGAAAGCTGTGCGGATATTCAAAGGGGCGAGGGCCCTGCGAATGGACTCAAAAGCACCTCTCAAATAGGGTATTGTTGCTTGCCCTGTCCTAAGTTGTCCATTATCCTGACTTCATTGTCCCATCTGTTTGTGCGTGTTATTAATAAGACATTTCGGATAATTCCGCTTCATCAGCAGGTCAACAATAACAGCATCCTCAGAAGCGCACAAGCCGCCTCGGTGGCTCCGAGGCGAGAGCGCTGGCCTACGGATCCCCATGTGGCGGAGGCTTACTGCGGAGCAGGCGCCGTGTAACCGAGCTTTCGGTTGCACGTCAAAAGATCCCCAGGTAGTCTAAATTAATCCTCAGTCCTCCGCTGGGGCGTGCCAGATGCCCGTCGTTGGTTTAGCACATAAATCCCCCAAATTTGACTTTTTTCTCAGAAGCGCGCAATTGAGGATTAGATGAAATGCGTTCGGACCGGTGTAGTAGGTTTTTTACGACAGCCCTTTTATGTTCGACAGAATGATACGAGTTAAAGCTTAAAAGGTTGCCTGTATCACAGCTTTGCGGTACACTGTTGTATATAAGCGACCGGCACTATTTCGGAACACATTAACATACAGAAAAGGCTTTGCACCGTTCTGTTCAACTTCATGTGTGAATTGGGTTGATGATTCAATGCTGTTTAAAGCTAAATGAAAGTCACAAAAGGGACATGGCAAAGGCCACGCATGCGACAAGAGCGAAGACGGAACTCATAGACCATTGTTGGAATACGGGACACAGTTTCGACTTTGAGAATGCGTCCACTCTGGCGCGTGAACAAAGGTGGGGTCCAAGCAGGTTCGTAGAATCATGGTTCATCCGAAATGACTCATCAGCTTGTAACTCCAGCTGCGGCCCCCTCCTCAATGTGTATGCGGACTTGCTTAAATAGGACTGTTGAAGTTTCTTTCGCTCATTCCTGCTTCAAGGTTTCACCGACGATGTTTCCCACATGGGAGACGAAACGTTTGATTAAATTGTTAATCTTGTTGAGTAAAGTCGGTGCAGTTTTTTTATCATTATGATTCCCGGCTTTTGGAATATTTTTGCAGCACATTTAATGAAGAAATGGATGCCGATAAACACCTGGCAAGGTTGACTAAAAATAAACAGAAACATCCAATCAATAGTTATGATTGCACTAAGCGGTTGCTATGTGGATGTTTTTTTATGTTCGACAGCTCAGCAAAGTCTGCGGATCTGGTTATGCTTCCTGTACGAGACAGATCACGAAGCGGTTGCTGACTGACCAGTTGGGGCGAAAATTTTTGTGGGAAGGACGTAAGAGAAAGTTGACATTCAGGAACCTTCACCTTGCTGAGTGCATCATAAGTAAGTAATCTCTGGAACAGTAGTGCAGATCGCTTCACATGGAACCAGATTTATGGAATTGTTGGTGTCATACCTCTGTCGCTTTCTTTTATCAGATGCAGTGCAGAGCTGCCATAAATGTGAAGACTTCAAGGTAGAAACCATGGTCACGGATTAACTTCGCCACACACCTGCCTGACATCAGTCATCTCAAATGGTAAGCTGGTCTTATTAAGCTGATGTTAGCACAAAAATCAAACTTTTCTAGATCAGTAAGTATGGTGTGCAATTTCTTCAAAGCATAATTTCTATATGAGAGTATTTGAATGCTTTAAATATTAAAGCCAGTGCCACCTTTTTTGGTTTAATTTGAGAGCAAATACTACAGGTGTGAACAGTATTGAATAATTTTAAATAAAAAAAAATTTTGTTTGGAGTGTTTCTCTAAGAGGAAAAATTTCATTATGTAATAGTACCTTATTATGGATTAAAAAGAATGCATAGACAGCGAATTTTAAGAACACTGATATTTGATGTAAATCTAACAAACAAAAGTTTGCAATACAGTACACACATCCAGCATGAATGTGCTTTAAAAACAAGGCATAAAATACTTGATTTATTTACATCAGTTCCAATTCTTGCATATTTGAGTCACTTCACTTTGAAATTCACTGTTTTATTAGTTTTGTTTCAAAGAATGGTAAACCACTGCTCACATATCTTTAACGTAACATTTTTTCGTTGCTTTTCAGGAACATTCTGCACCACAGGAGAGAGAGATGTGAACTGCCTTAAGTGGGCCTTGAATGCGCTGAGCTTTTTATTATGTTTATCAGACATTTTTTTTAAGCAAAGTATCCTGCATTGTTCAGTAAGTATACTTTATTTTGAAAACCTCATGCTGTCTATGCAGCATTGTTCAAAAATGATACTTTATTTTAAAAGCATCAAGCACTGCTCGTCTGTCTAACAGTAACAATAAAGAGTTAATGGCGATTTGTTTGGCACTGCAACTTTTTCTACAGAACGGATGTGTATGCCTGACAGGCTGGGCAGGAATTTAGTGCGCTACTCACGTTCAAAGTTACGCCGCAAGACTGCAGCGGCATCTTTTGCCATGCAGTCGGTGCTACAGCTCTCATGGAATTCTGGTGTCCTCGTCACTAGAGCATATGACTACTGAAGCCTTAGACTTCAGTAGTCAATTCCTCAGGGCCGTTCGTCATAGCTTATGAAAATGTTTGTGTCCAGTATTTCAGTTCTCTCGCATGTGGCGAGGTCCACCTCACTAAAACGAGTCAGCATCAGTAGTGTCGCCTTCCTTGTCAGTGTCGTCTGCATTGATCCTGTGGTAAAGCTTCTGAGCTTGATGGTGAAACAAAAACTTCAATATAAAGAATGTCTGCTGCGGGCCTGATTGCTACATTATACGTCTGTAATGCGCCATTTGGGTATACATTGAGAGCATGCACGGGCCATACAGCAAATCTGCCCTCTGAGCTCTTGTTTTGTAAAGAATTGGACTCTCATCCGGCTGTTTAAATTTTTCTGTAGGACAGTCTACACGCTATATGCTAGCATAAAATGAAGGCTGCTTAGGCACTTCCTTGCTCTCCTGGCATAGGGCTGGTCCCTATACCAGGAAAGGTAATATTTCTGAGGTATGTACATGGTACATCCACAGGATCAGGCTGAACATCCTACAATGGTCCTGAATGTCCAGCTGCATCAACCAGATTGCGTTAGTGGTACGTTTTCTGGGGAACCATTTTGCACTGCACAGTAGATACTTTCAATGTTGGATGAATCGTAGCAGATATCCACTGGATATGTTAAATGTCCGAACAACACATCTCTCGGATGTTTAATAGACGGTAGCTGGTTGACTGGGTACCATCAAACCAATGTGCACCGGGGCACCTGTTGTCAATTACCGCTCATTGGTTTTCGCCCCCTAAGCGCCATCAAACCAATGTGCACAGGGGTGCCTGTCGTCAATTGCCGCTTATTGGTTTTCGCCCCATAAATACCATCAATCCAATGTGCACAGGGGGGCCTGTTGCCAATAGCCGCTCATTAGTTTTTGTCCCATAAATACCATCAACCCAATGTGCACAGGAGCACCTGTTGCCAATTGCTGCTCATTGGTTTTTGCCCCATAAATACCCTCAATGCAATGTGCACTGGGGTACCTGTTGCCAATTGCTGCTCATTGGTTTTTGTTTCATAAATGCAATCGGCCCAATGTGAATTCCCTAAAGGATTACCAATTCAGCCCAATGTGAATTCCCTGAAGGATTACCAATTGGTGCACATAGGTTTTTGTTTCATAAATGCATATTGCTCAATGTGTCTGGACCTACAGTTGCACATTGGTTCAATGTGAATTTTGGCCTCATTTCACATCGCCCATTTCCAGCAGGGTATATAGACAACTCGCAGCACTTGCTCTTCAAATATAGTGTAGTTCCTGGTAAGGGACATTACTACAGTCTTTTTTGGATTCAGTTGAAGCTTATTTTTTAGGCACCAATGTTCAACGGAGCG
Organism: Ixodes scapularis; assembly: GCF_016920785.2. NCBI lineage: Eukaryota > Metazoa > Arthropoda > Arachnida > Ixodida > Ixodidae > Ixodes > Ixodes scapularis. The sequence continues at coordinate 11,159 of NW_024610255.1, read as the reverse complement.
AATGTCATTTTGTATCTAATACAGTAATTCACATCGTCAACCACATGGAAAAGTTTAAAGCCATCGGCGAACATTATTAGCACTTTCAAGTTTTTGATGGAAGATGGTACATCGTTAGCAAATCAAAAACAGGAGTGGTCCAAGGTTAGAACCTTGTGGTACGCCAGGTAAAGATGCAAATGTCTCCGACACACAATTAAAAAATCTAACATATAATTTTGGCGATTTGAAAGATAACTTTCAAACTATGCGCAATGCAAGGTGCATAGTCCGTATTCTTTTAATTTCAACAAGAGTATCTGGTGGTTAACCTTATCGAAAGCCTTGGTCATGTCAAAGTAGACTGTGTCCACCTGACCAAGGTTGCATATACTACAAGACCACTATGACCGAGGAAAGTCGTCTCCACTGATCTGCCCCTGAGGAATCCGTGTTGCAAAGGTGAAATTTTTTGTTTAAAATATGAGTACAAGCGTTCATACACCACCATCTCAAAAACCTTTGAGAAGCCACAAAGAAGAGACAGAGGGCGAAAATTACTGACATTATAAGGATTTAATTCCTGACTTGAAGACTGGTATTACGACTGAAACTTTCCACCGAGAAGGATAAACCTTATACTCTAAGGACAGATTAAATATATGTGTCAGGATATATGTATAAATATTTCAGCACATCCTTTGATAATAAAATTAGGAATGTCATCACAGTCAGTTCAAAGTTTTGGTTTGAGCTTCCGTATCAAGCACATTACCTCATCCTCGGTTACACTGTGGTATGCTAAGAAGTCGGCAAAACCCTAAATTTGAAATCATCAGGCATACTGTCACGTTCCGAAAAGCAAGAGCTAAAGTGATTAGCAAATGCTTGGCCCACTCCTTGTGGCTTGCATGAAATCTTATTTTTAACACAGAAGCACTGACACTATCCTTACTCTGGGCCCCAGCATAATTCCAAAAGCAACTTGGTTCTTTTTTAAAATTGTTTTTCAAACAGCTGTGATAACGAGCTTCATCTCGAGAGTAAAGCTTCTTAACTATTGCTCTGCAGACTAAAAACCTCCGATACCAATCTTCACAATTTGACTTTTTATAGAGTTTGTGGTAATACTACTTTTTACACATAATATTTCAGGACAGATGAAAACCATTTAGGAAATTTTGATTTCCTTGGACACTGTTTAGGTATGAATTCTTCTATAGCCCGCTGGACAGTTGATGTTACCGATTCGACACAAGAATTTACGGATGCTGCTAGCTGCAGTCCGCGGGGTGAAAGAGGTAAGACCAATCATAGCCACAAGACGATTGTATAGGCCGAAAGAATCGCCACGTGTATCGATAAACTTGGGTAGTGGCTGCTCACGTAGTATTTGAAATGATAAAAAGAAACAGTGTAAACGGAGGGTGAAATAACCGACTGAGACAAGCGTCTCGCGTGTCGAAGACGGGTACATTCGATATGATCAAATCTAAAACATTTCCAGCATAGTTTCTTATCGTATTGTGCTGACGCAACCCGTTCAAATAGATAAAAGTGGTTAGGCACTGCACTTTATCTCGTACTACAGCGCAGTCACTCTGGGCAAAGCCGGTTAACCAGTGTTCGGAGATTTTTGTGTTTGTCCTTTGTGCCCCTTGTTCCCCTTATCCGGGATTTATTTTCGTCATTGTTTCGTTATTCGTCGCGTTTGATATGTAGCTACGACAACAAAAGGGTACTTACTGCATCGCGCGTAACTGTGGAGTAATTCATGACGACCTGCTCTATAGCGGTGCGGGGACGATAGCAGACGACAGATGCACGACCTGGTGAAAACGAAACCGAAACCTAATACGACAGGGACGGCTGCCTCCCCTCCAAACAGTCGACACCCCCCTCCCTGCCCCCTTCTCGGAGGGCGATTGGACATGGGTGGATACCCCGAAATAAAACCAACTACCGGCCTGCCAGGTGGTAGGAGGCTCGGTACTCAAGGACGAGGGTTCGAAATAGGGTAGGTCGCACCCTAGCAGGCACACTTGTACTCTGAACTTGGAGAACCACTCCGTCGCTTCAACCGAGACTGAAGTCCGCGGCGGCGGTTTCAAAGCACGGCTTAGAACCAAGTCGGCGCAGCGGCGCACATCTAGGGGCCGTCGGCGCAGTGTCGTTCTGCGGCGGTTAAAACAAAAGGCGCAACCCGAGTCCTGTTTTTCTTGCTTTAGATTTTTCCTCCCCCCACCCCCCCCCCCCCCCCCCCCCAAAAAAAAAAAGACGAAAAAAACAAAACAAAAAACAACAGAGTTTTGGATTCGCCCCTGGGTCAACCGGTAGTCATCCGTGAACGTTCCAGCTCATCGCCATAAGCTGGAACGTTCAATTACAACTACACGGACCACCGAATCAAATGCACTGTTATCGTAAATATTGGCTTGTGATTGCGCCTTTGTAGATCATCTTATTCGTTTTGCTGGAGACGCAACCGACGGGCATAACAAAATCGTTTGCGTATTCCGCATACCTCGCAAAAGCACTTACCCAGTCACCTTGCGAAAAGCGCAAAACACGGAGTCCGCACCGCCCTGACTAACCAGTCTTTTACCTGCTTTAGAGCAGTTTGTACTGCTAGTAGGTATGTCTACTGAAACTGCAACTTGAAACTAGGGGCAATGCCAGAGAGAAAAGAGACAAAGTTGGGAAAGCATGCTCGCCCTCTCCAATTTCTGAACTCTCAAGTGATTGTACCATAATAAATTCCCCAACACCTCTTTCCAAAATGAAAAAACGCTATGTTCACTACGTAAAAAATGGTCTCAGTTCATGCATCCGCAGGCAGGTAGGAAACGTTGCCCTAATTTATTCACACCACATGATGAGCGCAACAAACTCACACGAGATTTACAAGAAAATATCGGTGGTGACTTAAGTTTCCCTGAAATTCTGTATGACCGATCGTTTGCAGGACCGAATCATCTACTCGGGCGGTGTGCGTCGCTGTGCAAACGCCAACACGAAACATAAAAACGGCAGGTCTAGGACAACAATCCGGAGTCCATTGTTCAATTAAAATGACGTAATTTTGTTGAAAACGCTCACAGCTTTTTACTTATGGTATGCGTCGAGACTCTTCCACATTCTGAAACCGAACGAAGGAAGATTTACTCTTAAAAACGCTCGCTGCGTCCTCCCGGACCAGCTGGACCAGATCAGCTGACAACGACGGGACTGAACCCGTTGAATTTCAACCCCACAATAACCAATTTGAGCTTCGCGTTAGTATGGGCTTCTACCTCCAAGCACCGCACCACACACCACGAACGTTTCAACTCTTTGTCGCATCACTGTGTTGCACCAAACCTATCTCTATGCACCAAACAGAACGAGATCGCCGAAGTCAACGGAGCGCTGTCGTGAACCTTGGCTTGTGGTTGCGCACTCGTGGACCCTGTGACTCCCTTCGCTTTCAAAGCACACACGACAATTACGAATGATACTTTCCGTCTTCCGGGCCATCACAGGGGCACTTCTCCGGTCACGTCTTCGCTACATGTGCTCGCAAACTGCGTCAAACGTGGTCAAACCGAAGCTGCCGAAGCAATACCGGCGCCACGTTGAGCGTGCGTTGTTGCTAGATTTTCTCCAACCAAACAAAAACAACGAAAGCAAACCGGCTTTAGCTTCCAGCGTACATCGGCGTTGCGCCACGGCCAGATTTTCTCTGTCAGCTCTAACTTAAAGATGACCTACAGATGCAGCAACACTGGTATCAAGTATCAACACTGGTATCAAGACGGAGGACGAACTGCAGGAGCAACCGAGCACAGAGGAAATCACGGAGATGGAGTTAAAGGGAGCAGTCAAGAGGATGGGAGCCGGTCACTGGAATGGCCGGAAGGGAGCAGTCAAGAGGAAGGGTTAAAGGGAGCAGTCAAGAGGATTGGGATTCCGGCCACTGGAATGGCCGGAATCCCAATGAGGCTGGTGAAGAAGCTGGGGCCAGAGACGAGAGCACTGCTGCGCGAGATCCTCAACCAGATCCTGAAGGAGGGATGGGTGCCGGTGGAGTGGCGAACCTCAAGACTCCGACTCATCTACAAGGGAAAAGGGCAAAAGTCGACGCTCGGCAACTACCGCCCCATAGCCATCACATCGGTACTCTACCGCGTGTTCACACAGATAGTACGAGACCGACTGCAGACATGGGCAGAGGCAGGAGTCCTGGGGGAGCTACAGAACGGTTTCCGGTGGGGGAGACGCCTTGAGGACAATTTATTCGTGCTGACACAGGCCATAGAGATTGCGCAGAGAGAGAGGCGTCCACTTTACCTCTGTTTCCTCGACATCAGCCGGGCCTACGACTCGGTTGACCATGAGAAGCTGTGGAGGCAGCTAGCAAAGCGGGGGCTCGGAGGGGAGTGGATCTACCTGCTGAAGGAAATTTACAAGGAGACGACTGTGGTGGCATAGTGGCAAGAAGAGATGACTCATCCAGTAGCCATCACCAAGGGTCTGAGACAGGGGTGCCCACTGTCGCCACTGCTGTTTATGCTCTACATAGCAGGCTTCGAAAAGAGACTGCAGGACTGTGCCGAGGGCTTCACCCTGGAATATACGGAGACGGGAACCAGTGGGGGAGGAAAAATCCCTGGGCTAATCTATGCCGACGATATCGTCCTGATGGCAGACTCCCTGGAGGGCCTGCAAGCCCTTATGAATGAGTGCAACACAATGGGGACGGCACTGGGGCTGAGTTTCAGTGCTAAGAAGTCGGCATTGATGGGCTTCAGGGACAGAGGAGACACCGAGGCAGATGACCTGAAAATCCAGGGAGAACAAGTACCGTGGGTATCACAATACAAGTACCTGGGAATCCACATCCAGGAGGGTCACAACTACCTCGAAGACCATGAGACCAGGCTCCAGGCTAATAGCAGGAGGTCCAAGGGGATATCGACTGCCAGAGCACTCTGGGGTTACAACCGCTTCGAGATTTCCCGGGCGGTGTGGAAGATGGTGGCAGTGCCGGGCCTCACTTTTGAAAACGGAGTCCTGTGTCTGTCGTCCCGCACGCGCGAGTGCCTAGAGGTGCGCCAGAGAGAAGTGGGACGGGCGGCACTGGGAGCCAGCCGAGGAACACCTAACGAGGCAGTGCAGGGGGACATGGGGTGGTCCAGCTTCGATGCCAGAGAGGCCCGGGCCAAGCTGGGCTTCGAACGACGCCTCTGCCAAATGCAGGAAGGGCGGTGGGCAAGACAGGCGTTCAAGTACATCCACCTCAAGAGCCTCTTGACTAGGTGGGTGCGACGGACGCGCCAGCTGGCCCTCCGGTATCGCATAAACGGCCCTCTACTCTACCCGACTCCAGAACAACAACTGGAAAATATCCGCACGAGAGTCGCCGAGACCGAGACTGAACGGTGGGTGGAGAAGGTGGGACAGAAGCCGGCACTTGCCCTGTACACCAGGGAAAAACAGGAAGTCAGGAAGGTGGAATTCATGGACAACGGCAGGGGCAGCGGACTTCTGTTCGACGCCCGGGGAGGCAAGCTGCGAATGCGGGTGCTTCGAGCCAAGTACACCGACACCGACGTGCGATGCACCATGTGCACACAGGGGGCTGAGGAAACGCTGCAGCACGTCATCTTGGAGTGCGCGGGCCTGCAGCCGGAGGTGCTGTGCGGCGGAGACATGGCGGTGGCGTTGGGCTTTCGGGAGATCGAGGAGGAGGGCAACGACGGCGCCGACAGCACTGTGGGCAGGGGTCCACGGCCCATACCGGTGGTGGAATGGACTAAAAGAAGATTGGACCACTGGTGGAAGAAAAACCAAGAAGAAAATAACAGATAATTTTGGCTAGATCCAGTACGCTGGGATCCCACGTTACAAAGGGGTTAGCCGTATATCCATATCCATATCCATGGCGGCCCCCACGGAGCGCCGTAAATTCTGAGGAGGGTGCATTGGAAGCGGTGGCATCTTGGAAGCGGCGGCATTACACAACATTAAATTTTTTTTCTGCATATTACCAATTATAAGCACTACATCTGTAGCTAATTTCATTGCCCTAGCGCATGTCATTAAAAACATATTTGTGCTGAAAAATTACAATTTTAGGGCAATATTTGGAGCGATGAACAAAACAAAGTAGTGCAAATACCAAAAAAGTATATCGTTACATTCTGCTCCGAAACCATCTTAACAAAACTGCTCTATTGGAACCGTGTTATCTTTAATAGATTCTTCATGAAACATGAACCAGCGGAGCAAGTGAGGGTTTGCGCCATCATATTCGCAACGCTACACATGCGCATGAGCAGTATAAACCAATACATACATAATATCAAATGAAAGCCTTTGCCTTTTGAACGACATCAATCCCACAAAACGGTATTCAAAAGAAGATTAGTAATGACCTGCCAAAAAGTACCTAAACAGCCACATTCAGTGGGACCGTGGCCTTAAGCACAGCATCCAGTGTTGAGTGCATCGGGAAGTTCAGGCGGGCAAGCGGTATCCGAGTTGTCCAAGTATTGTCACCAAGCACACCAGCGCAAAGCGCATCGAGATGCCGAGCCAAAGTGCAATGGGTCAGCAGTTTTATACTATATGAAGATTCAAAGCCGAAGTCAGCGGTTGTCCATGTAGGGCAACGATGGGCGCGTTAGCACCTGTGTGCCCGCAGTGCGAACGTCGCCGTCGGGCGAGCGCCGGCCGACGACAGTTCGACGAGAGAGAAGACCCGAAACTCTCGGAGCGCTGCCGCCGACTGAGACAGACAAAGCGAGGCGCAGAGAACGTTCGCTCGCAGCGCCTACGTACACTCTTAGTCTGGGGCCGGCTATTGGCCGTGACAAGCGAGATCCAACTTGTCACGGCTCCATAGCTGTAACAAGTTGGATGTTGTGTCACGGTTGTATTGCCATGACATTTTGTCACGGCTATGTAGCCGTGACAAGTTGGATCTCGTGTCATGGCTATATTGCCGTGACACCAGATCCATTTCCTCACGGCTTTATAGTTGTAACATGTCAAGTCAATACAGGCGGCCCATCTTCAGACGGCCCGTTTAAAATGGCCATCCAGCCGGCTGTTTCTACACTTTCCAGCACTCACGCGCAAGGAAGAACAAAAACGACGACTCAGACTGAGCCGTTGTTCTGAGTCTGAGTCACTCAGACGGTTACAAACCTATTTATTAAATCAAACCCAGTGTTCCACTTGACCTACTCTATACTAACTAAAACAACACACTCAACCGCTTATGTAAACTAAAATGTGTGTACAGGGTTTACATTTAAAACATAAAATTACAAAACAAGCGCTTTTCGACCTCAAATGACATGATTAAAAAGGAAACAAAAACATAATTGAAAGTAGTTGTTTTTCAACAGGTTAGTTTGTCAACTAAAAAAAATATAATGTTGGCATCTACTGCAGCCAGGGGAGTGGTGCATAATAAAGACCACAATCAAACACTCGGAGCTCCAGAACTGTATGAAAAACGCTAATCAGTTAGCGTTTACCGCCTCAACTCGCAGCCAGAACAAGCGGCCACGTGATCTGGAGCCGATTATATGACGTCAATGTTGATCATAGCCACGCGCTGGAGTTGGTAAAGCACAGGACACGCGCTGAGTTCCAGACATTGTTATGGCTCGGCTATTGTCGTCGTTGCAGCGATTGGACATGGGCCACTACCCGAATGCATGTCGAGGCCTCGATTGTCACGAGCCCAGATCGAATGATTACGCAGTCTTCGCATCCACTGTGTGAGCAGCATTTGAATGTCGTCACCGCAAAGCTCGATGACATATTCCCGGGGATCATACTGTTGCCATTATCCCCACAGCTCCATCATCCAATTTTGCGAAGGAGCAAAAGGCGGCTTTGGAAGGAGAAACTGAAAAAAAAAAAGCTCCGCTTTCATCCTATGAATTCCGCCGCGACAAAGACGCTTCTTGGTCAGTGGTGTTGCGTTCGAGTCATAGGCGTAGCTTTCAAGGACACGCGTCTCTTGTGACGTCGCGCTTCTAGGCCCTACAACTGCACGCGAACTCCGCTTCTCCCGCAACTCTCGGGGCGTCGCCACGATCGATCCCGGTACGATTACCGCGACTGTTTGGTTTACACAAGGGCCGGTTTCGGCTGAAATTTGGGCAACGTTGCCTGGGACGTGCTTAAAACCCAATTCAGTCACAAAAAAAAAAAAAAAAAAAATCCAATATTGCTTTTTTTTTTTTCTTTCTTTCTTTTAAAAGATAAACAAGGTCAAGATGCGCCCAGGGAGCCTGTTGAACCGCGTTTTGGGGGGCCTCGAGTTCAGTCTTTGAATGCTCCTTGCGCTCCCGCTGTGTTGGGTTCTGTGTTGACGCTATTCTTGCCTGTTGCCCAGTATTTTCTCCGTCCCGCGATCCACGGACCTCCAGAGAAATGTCTTGCCTTAAAATGCGCATAGTCTTCCCTACCAGTCAGAGGTAGTGGCCAGTATCCATTATCGAGTAGTACCGAAGTAGCGAACACTAAATGAACTTTATGGCATGTGTAAGATTCGTAGTAAAATTTCCGGAGCTCAACTCGCAATATTTACAGGAACTCTGGTCTTCATGAGGTTCGAAGGCTTCAAACTTCGCAAACTTGGGCTCTGAAAAAATTCCATCTTTTCGAACTTGAAGCTCAAACAAATTCGAAATGGTAGAATTTTGCGAACCGGAATAATACAAAAAGTAAAACCGTTGTAATTTTGCGAATTTCTATCATAAAATAAATATTGAAACCGTAGAATTCTGAATTTTAAAACTTCGAGGATTTCGAACTTCACAATTTCGAATCCCGGTAGTTTCGAAAGTTCCAAACTTTGCAAAATCGAACCCCTGGGAGGTTCGAAAAGTTTGAAAACTGTTAAATTCGAACTTCGGGGGGTTCGCGACATCCCCAATTTAAATACAGTCAGGCGTCGCCCATCTGCAAACCTGTCGGGCTCTTTAAACACAAAACCTGTCGGGCGAAAAGTCGGGCTTTTTAAACAAAGTTGGTTACTCACCTAACCAAGCAGATTTCTGCTGAAATGCTTACTTTCAATCATTATATGCTGACTACGGCCTGGAGGTGGTTAAACTTGTCAAATGATATGTGCACCTGAGCAGCTCCGTCTCCATCTTCAAGACTCACCTCACTTTCAACAAGGCCTGTAAGAATCTCCACTTGATCCCGAAGAGCCTTTGCCTGAAAAGGTTGGTTCATTCTGCTGGAGGGCATCGTATCACTGACCAAGCTGAGCGTCGTCTACTAGACACTAGGACAAAAGAATGTCATAAGACATTACGAAGAAAAGACCGTGACCATTTCTTTCTACAACGGCAGCTTGAATGTCGTGTTCTCGAGGTCTCTCCTGCCATCAAGGAATTTGCCAAGTCTGCTGCTTTCTCGACTGCCAGCAAAAAAGAAACAGAACACAAGAAGAAACTTGTTTCTCTTCAAGGTCGTTCCACCTTACCTCAGATATCTAGCAAAGGTTTTGTCGAAAACCTTTCTTTAAAATTTCTTTCTCTCGCAGAGATCCTCGTGTTGGCGAAAGGAAGAAAATTCAATCTCACAACTGTGCATCCTACCCTGGCAATGATTGCAGCTTCCGTTGAAGAGGGCTCACAGAAGCTAGACTCTGACGTTTACGAAGAAGCCCGCTTAAAAGCCATTGGTGTACTATCAAAGATAAACCCAACAAGGCATCTGAACTACAACACTGAAGAAAAATCCGCCATTAGAAAGCTGAGGGAAGATAACAGCATCCTGATCCTCCCAGGTGATAAAGGAAATACCACCATGCTGTTGGACCATGCAGACTATGAAAAGAAGGTGCTCGAACTCCTGAACACGGATGCCTACAAGACGCTACTGAGGGACCCAGCATCAAAACTTTGAGCAGTCCTAAACGAGACACTTTCTTCTATCTTTGTAAAATGTCCAGAATCTCGGGCCCTCTAACTGAACCTCATCTGGCCTAACGGCTCAAAACCCACGTTCTACGGCTTACCAAAAATTCACGAACCAGGAATCCTTCTTCGTCCAATAGTCAACATCACGACGTCACCGCTGGCGGCTTTGTCATCTCCATTGTCTGCTTTTTCCACGCATGGGGAAGACCAGCACACATGTTGAAAACACTGCCCACTTCCCTGAACTAGCTCGAACTTACAAGTGAACGACGACAAAAGTCGTGCTTCCTTTGATGTAGGGTCCCTATTTACAAGTATCCCCATTCAGCTCGCAATGTCCGTCATCATAACAGCACTTACGTCAGACACGACTCTCCCTGAAAGAACCAAACCCTTAGTGAACGAAATCGGCCGCCTACTAGAACACTTATAGTAGGCGGCCTGATGAACACCTACTTTTCTTTCGTTGGTAGTTTCTACAAGCAAAGTAGTGGCATCGCCATGGGAGCTGCTGTGTCCATCACGGCAGCCAACCGACCACCCCACATCTCACGAACTTTCAGTAGTTTCGGCACTATTTCGACGTGCCATCACGGTGTGCTCAACATATAAGGCACTTAAAGAGGAAGTTGATATTATTAAACGGGACTTTCAAAGAAACTCATATCCAACACAATTTGTCAACCATATCTACAGGAAACTTGGTCACCCATCTGCACCAAGAAAACTCATCCCTCCAGCCGCATGTGCGTCCCATACCTCAGAGGCACAAGCAAAGTTCTCACCCGCGCTCTAAAAATATACGGCATAGTGGTGACACACAAGCCCGTCTCGACCATTGGCAAACATCCTCCTTTTCCAAAAGATTGTCATCCAAAAGAAAAAGCCCAAGGCCTCGTTTATCATATTCCTTGCACCGACTGCAACGCCTCATATCTGGGGGAAACCAAGAACTTAACCGAACGTCTGGGCAGACGGAAATATGATGTAAAAAAAAGGAGGACATATGTAACGCTCCAGCGGAACATGCAGAAAAGACCAACCACGTCATCGACTTGGACTGCAGTTTCGTAATGGACACCAAAAGAAACTGAAAAAACGACTCTGAACCGGTCGATGGGTACCCTCCCAAGCAGTTGCTACATTCACGGGCTTCGAGGTGTCGCAAAAAGGACGATTAAAACGGCAGCGACAAGGAGAAGAAGAGAAAGACCGGGAAACGTCGGGCTATTTAAACGCAGTTGG